>NW_010309701.1:0-1089 GCF_000700745.2 Antrostomus carolinensis
CCCCCCCCACCCAATCCAACACACATCTCTTCCTAACAATAATCCTCTTTGCAAACAGAATTAATGAGGCAAATGTAAACACGGCAGCAATGAATTAGTCATCATATTTACCCAAACTACTGCTTCCAGTTCCTTATAATGAAATTCTATATTAAATACATACGATGGCTTAATGTCAAACTCGCCATTTGCTGAATTAGGCAGCTGGTCATTAAGCACCCTGCAGCATCTCCCTCCACTCATCTGAGAAATTATACTTATGAGGTCTCCAATAAAGGCTTAACTAATTTGTGTCAATATTAATCACACCAAATTATTGTCATTTAATAACTATTTGGAGGACTTTCTACCCCGAGAAAGCTGGAAAGGAATGACATGTTTCTACAACAGACAACAACAAAATATGGAAAGTTTATGGTAGTTTCTTCTGTTCAAACAAGTTAATTCATAAAGGTAGGGAACATTTAGTGCCTGCCAGCTTCCTTCCCTTTGGAATCTGTCCTTTACACACAATAATTATACCAGGAAACCTCCCTCCACAACAAGCCAATAGATGTAAGAAAAAAGTTGGAGTCACCTTCCTTGGTGGTATTTAAAAGATGGGTAGACAAGGTGCTTAGGGACATGGGTTAGAGGTGGAATTGGTAGTGTTAGGTTTATGGTTGGACTCGGTGATGTTAAAGGTCTTTTTCAACCACTACAACTCCGTGATTCCGTGACTAAGAGTCCTGTATGAAACACATTTTAGCACCGATATCAAACCCAAGGGGTATTTTTTAAACATATATTCAACACTTGAAATCTGCAGAAGTAGTTTAGAAATGTTCCTTTTGGTGCCTTTGAAAATTAAACTGCACTTGCACTAAAGGAAAAAAAAAAACCAAAAACAAATACACAACAAAAGAACTAAACACACCGCAAACTTCTTAGAAGCGTATCACAGCAAAGCATGTCTAGTGCTTCCAGGAGGGTTTTCCCAAGGGCAGGCAGAGCTGATGCTTGTCTGACAGGATATATTACCTGGGGTGCAATATAATCCAGCAAGGAAAACAAAGGAAAGAAAGAGAGATTTCTGATAGATTTCTATTG
>NW_010309701.1:1127-7042 GCF_000700745.2 Antrostomus carolinensis
ATGGGCAAACAGAAAGAACTAGATGACTAAATCAGTGGGTTACAACTCTATTTTGGAATAGCTACAGGAGGACACCACTGAGATTTTAGCAGATGTTTTTAAATTGTGAAGTCCAAAAGATTAAACTGTTAAATACAAGCCTGCCAGGAGCTTGCTTGAAGTCCTTCACAGCAGCAGCACTATTCATAAGGTAAAACAAATCAGAATTACAAACACTAGCTATCCAATATCGAGACTGGAAGCAAAAATGTACCTACTCTATTTTGTAGCACACCTTCCTCTGTCACAGACTATTACTTTTAATGCACTACTACTCAAGTTAGTCTACATTCATGAATATCCTAGAGTAAACTGCATCTCCCTTCTTTCATCTGAGATCAGTGTTCAGTATCAAATGCAGCGCAGACTACTGATAAAGGCAGAAATCTGCATCTAGTTAATCATCCTAATTGTTATGCAGACCACTGTAAAAAGGCACTAATCAGTGCTATACAGAGATGCAAAGTTTGTTCAGCAGTAAAAATCACCATCTAAACGCTTACCCAAACAAATACTACATTTTCAGGGGAGATGGAAGCTCAGCACATCTCAGTTAAAAACAAAGAAAATGGATTTGATGGTAGGAGAGAACATAAAGGTTCACCTTAGATCTTAAGCTAAATCGAGTTTGATCTTTTTAAAGCATAAAAAAGCACCACACAAGGTTTACTCAACATCCTCCAGGTGATGGAGGCCAAGTGCCCGCTGTCTTTGTCAGGGCAGACTCCTACATTCCTTTCCAGTCACCTCGCTGCAGGGTCTGCCCTTACAGCCTGGGCAACAGGGTTACGTGACCAGGACCTCTCAAACGAGGCAGAGCTGAACCAGCATCTGTTAGCAATCCCAGGGCACTCTCCACAATGCTTTGGTCCAATTCTTCTGCCAGAGCTCTGCAAACTCCCACTTGAAACATCCTTTGCAGAAGGTGAATGGGAAGTGGCAGAAAAGACAGACGACAACCTCAGTAGGGATTCAGGGAATTACAGAGCTGCAAAGCCTAACACCTCTACTGGTCTAACAATTAACTCAACTGATGCTAATGATAAAAGGCAATAATTTGGTCGCCTAGATAAACAGTCTGCTGGAGAAGAGTCAGTACAGTTTGCACAGAGAGAAACCCTGCCTAGCGAATATTTACAAGTTCTTCAAAGGTGCCAAACATGAAGAAGGTACACTCATTCATTGTGACCCATCTGAATTTCCAAAAGGACTTCAGTCAAGTCCCGCACCAAAACCTAAGGGCTTTCTTAAAGAAAATAGGTAGACAGAGGCAAGAGGAAAGGTCCTGTGTGGAGAGATAGATGATTGAAAAATAGAAATAGGGTAAAGATAAGAGTAAATGGTCTCTTCTTGGAGAGATCAGAAGTCACCAATGAGGCCCACGCTCAGACTTTGGCTGTTTGACACATTTGTATGAGACAAGGAAAGGAGAATGAGCAGTGAGTTGAGGAAGTTTGCTGATGATTAAAAAAAAAAGTATTGTAGTAGCAAGGCCAGGATGTGAAGAATTCCAGACAATCCTGGGAGACCAAATCAATAGCACTGCAGAGGAAAGCTAATGCAAATAAACACAAGAAATGTAAGAAGATGCACACGGGAAAGACACAACCATGGCTATACGTAACTGAGGGATTCCAAACTGACTGTACTCCTGAGCAACACCTCGACATTACGATGTCACAGATCCATTAAATTAACTCACTAGCAGTCCAAAAAGCAAATCAAACATTACAAATCATTAAGAAAGAAAACAAAACATGGTTATGTTACTGTACATCCCCAGAGCTCACCTACATGTTGAAAACGGTATACAGCCTGGATCCTCCCATCCTAAAAGGATATGTAGAACCAGGACAGGCTCCTGGAAAGGGAGTTTCAGAGTCAGGAATGGCTTCCATACAAAGAATATCTGAGTAAGCAACTCTTCAGGCAGGTCAAAAGCTAACCTGATGAGGAAGACAGAGGCCTATAAAATCATGAGTGACACAACGCAGTATCACTAACCATCTCTGCCACACAAGAGCTAAGAGTCACCAAATAAAAGAAGCCATCTGAGTACAAGCAGGAGGGAAATCTGTACACAGCCAGAAGCAGACCCACAGACAAGCAGTACTCCTGGACAAAGGCTGTGGAGGCTGCAATGAGGTCCCATGGGGCTGCAGACAGACCAGACAAGCACTTGGAACTGAAAGCCACCAAACATTTTGAAACAGGGAAAGGTTGCACCCAGCTCTGGCATCCCCAAGCTGAGAGGTTTAGAGAGCATCTACAGACAAGGTTTTTAAATAAGGTCATCCTATTCTCGTTTTTCCTTGGGCATCTGCTTATGTGGAGAGAAAAGGAGAAATAAAGGCTGCAGGAGACAACAGAACAAAAAGGGAGCAGGCTGAAGGTGTAGGGTTAAAAAAAATTGGAAACTAAAGCAGGACACCACACAGAGCATCCCTCTGCTCCTTAAAGCTCTAGGGACAGCAGCAGTTAGTCCTCTGCCCAGACTCATAACCAGACAAGGAAAAAGAAACATGCACAGAGGTGCTGGGATCCTGCCCATCAAGTCTGGAGCCCATCAGCCCATGGAGCTGTGGCCAGCTCAGAAAGGGGCAGGAGAAAGCTGGCAAGAATATTCCATTCTTTCATAGGGTGGTGGATAATAATAATAATAATAAAAAACCCAACCCACCCACAAGTTCAGGAAGAGGCTTTGGAGGAGCCAGAAGAGGAACTGCAGCCTCATACATTAGATGTACATGTCCCAAGGTCTCCTTTTCCCTGTAAAAGGGATGTGAGTCACAGACTCCACAAAGCATATCATAAATGCACCCACTTTCCCTCTCCTCAATTAATGTTCGCACATTTTATTTCAGCAGGCAACAAATTAGCCTAAAGTGTAAGTCAGCCTGCAAGACCTCCTCAACCCTCCTGATGGTAAGAGACCACTTTCTGCCACAGGGCAAGGAAACTGCAGAAGCACTCAGAGGCATCTCTAAGGTGCTGCTTGGAGGTGAAAACAGCCACCACATGGCTTACTCAAGCCCTGTGTGGCATGTTGGGCTACCGAGATGTACCCTTGGTTCAGCCCATCACAGCTGCTCTTTTATTTCTGTACTTATTACATCCCCTAGAAGCAGCCAGGTACTGCTGACAGTCCTAGGATCCATTACACACCATCCAAGCTGGTTGTATTCTGTGTTGCACACGTAATATTTTTTTAACTGACTACAGACTTCCGTAGAAGTTCACCTACTGCAACCACACCAGGCAACTGTTCTGCATAACAGCAAATGAGACAAACCCCGTGAACATCTAGCTCAACTAGCCTTGTTTTCAAATTTGCATCAAACTTCATTTATTCCAGTGCTCCAGTCACAGCATAGCTGGGAGCACTGCTCTCAGTTCATGCCATCTGGATCTGCTGTACAGGCCCCCCAAAAACTCATTTTTTGAGAGGATTTATGAATTGGTTCAACAGAAAAGAAAGGTTTTCTGCAGTTCATTTTTTAACCTGAAGGATAATAAGCTCAAACAGCTCACACACATTAGTAGATAGTCTCCTTTTGCACAGTTTTGACTTAAAGAAAAGGGAATTTCCACACAACTAGGTGCAGCTGTAAGCCAACGCTATTTTGGAGGAGGAAAAAAAACCTAACTTGCAAAACATTTCAGAAAGTGGTCACTAAGCACATCACAATTCTTTCTAAGTAGCAATACAAATTGTAAAGCAAGCATTTTATTTTTGTATCTGTTTTGAATGTCAGGTTTTTAAATAAGAAACACTAGCGCGGAAAATCTATATTCAGTTAACTCAGGCATACGGAAAAGCTATTCCTGAGTCACCAACCTCGTCTCCTGCTGCCACAGACAAACCCACAATTTACACTTCCTTGATATATCCTCAAGAGCCAGTTAGGGGGCTTGCTCCCACTTCTCCCATTTGAAGGCTGTTCTAGAACCTCGCTCCGTTTAGGGAAGAAATTGTCTAAATTCCAGCTTAAGTCTATTCTTGCCAGTTTATATCCGTTTGTTCTCATGCCAACATTGTTCTTTAGCTTAAATAGCTCCTCTCCCTTTCTAGTGTTTATATCCCTGCTGTATTTGCAGATTGCAATCATAGCCCCTCTCAGGCCTCATTTGCTAGGCTAAACAAGCCAGGCTTTCCTCATCTCCTCCGGAAAAACTGGCATTGCTTTCCCCCAGCCCTCGCTGCATGTGTCCCACCCACAGCAGGGGTGAGAGGACCTGTGCCAAACGCTCCCCAGGAGCTCACACCCGCCCCAGCACCCCTCCTGCCAGCGTCCTGGCCTAACACACTCCACCGTCGCCTTTACTTTCCCCATGGCAGCAGGACAGCAGCAGCTTGGTCGGTGACGAGCTGATGTACCCAGCGCAGCTCCTGTTCTGCTGTTCCCAGCAGCGGAGCTCCTTGCTAACAGCAAGGAACAAAGGCAAGACTTCATCTTCTACTAGCAAAGGATGTACATATGGTATGGTAGAGTTTTTGTCCAGTGTGGGCGATTTGTTCAAGCGTGGCTGCACGTCCTAGGTCAGAGCTTCCAAAGCGCATAGATCTGCCATCTGACAGAGATGTAATCGATTACCTACCAACTATCAGGATTCATTTTAGTTTTTCACAGCCTCTGCTAAAAAAATCCTTACAGTAGGCCATCTCAAGTATTCAAATTCCTCCCTATCTAGCTCCTGAAGTCACCACTCTCTTCAGCTCAAACCCTGCAGCAGCTCTCTCTAGGTTCTTCAGGCATTTCCTAAGGAAGTCATCATGCCCCCCGACACAGGGCACATCAGAGTCCACCCAATGCCCCACCGAAAATGGTCATGTTCCTAACTCAGCTGTAGAACTGAAAAACAAAAGAAATAATCAGGTTTCCAAGCCGTGCAACCCCTCTCTTAGGAAATGATTCCAACACTCTTGTAATCTACTGTTAAGATGCTTCCTTTACCAGGAAGGGCATATTCAGTCATGCAGAGCCAAGAGTCTTCCTCCTTGCCACAACCAAGTCATGCATTCTTCATAACACATGATAAAAACTATCCTTCCTCCTGAAGAGTCCTCTCCAAACCTCGATTTCCCTTAATTGGCCAAAAACCCCAAAATTACTACTCTGTCAAACACTCATTGCTCCAAAGGAAGAGCAAAAATACCCACACTTGCCTGGCTGTTCCAGGCAAGGAAGTTAATCAGCCAAGATTTTGTCCCAAGGTCACTGTAAGAGGATGTCTCTCCCTTTACGTGCTAGGACATCTGCACGCTTATTTTAACCAGACGCAATTATGCAGGCAGAAAATAGTTTTAAACACAAGACAGCCAACTCATTCAAGCCTTCAGAAAGTACCAGAGCATGAGATGGCAGGATGATGACATGCCAGATGTAGAACAAAGTGGAGAAACCCACCAGCGAGCCAGAACACTGAGTAAGCCTGCAGCAGCTCAGCAGCAACCCGCACCTTGGCTTCTGGGGCAATACAGCAGATCTGAGGTGAACCCCTGTAACTTGCTGCAGACACTGTTACCCTGCACAGCTTACTGCAGACACCGCTATACTGTGTGGCTACCAACTGCAGGTACAACACACAAAGCCTACCAGCCCATCGCCAGTGTGGGCTTCTTTTTTTCTTTGTTTTAGTTGTTTTGTATTTAAAGTACAGAACTGCACTTATACTCCCCAGCAAACAGGAGCCCAGCCAAGAATTATAAAACACTGCAAACAAGCAGGCAAAACAATGAAGTACAAAGACGAACCATTATACTTTCCTTTTTATTTTATCTGTCTGAATTCATTCTCTCTCTCAGCCGCAACTACAAGTAGCTCCACTGCTGTCGTGGGACCCAAGTGAATTCCTGCGAACTTCAGGTGGGATTA
>NW_010309702.1:0-21895 GCF_000700745.2 Antrostomus carolinensis
CCCAGCTCCGTTTCAGCCAAAAACCAGGACAGGGTCACAGACAGCAACATGGGAGTCGCAATCCTGGAAGGAACTGATGTTTGTGGGAACCAAGGCATCAGTGTGGCTGACCGAGTGTGGCCCTCATTAGAGCCACAGCACGAGCCCTCATCCTTATTTTCTAGCAAAAGGGGTGAATATGGAGGTGCAATGTAACAGGGTAAACAAAAAAGGCAAAGGAGAGTGTGAAGTCATCAAAGCAGGAGGTACAAAGCAGATAAGAAGTAGGAGGAGGGAGTCCCAAGCTATGTCCAAAGGCAACGATGCCCCACCACGATGGGGAGCTGAAGTGGGGGCTCTCATCTCCTGCTTCGTGCTGCAGACATGGACCTCACGAGGAGACAGAGAACACTAGGGCCAAGGAGTCCCCTGCGAGGTGCTAAACCAGTTTGCAACAAAGACGGGTTGTCTCTCACATAAAGGTCATGATCCAGATTCAGTTCTGGTATTTCTTTTAAATACTTACCAGCCAGTAATTTTATTGCTTTTCTAGAGCCCACAAATCCATGTGTACCTCAGGTGAGATGCCTGGGCAACCCAGCCCTGAGGGGCTCACAGGTTTCTTCTGCTCCCCCCAGAGGAGGCTCCTCTGGTCCAGCGCCTTTCTGGCTTAGGGGACAGATCTCTTTTATTTACTTTCTGAATGTTGGGATTTATTGTGATTTGCAATGATTCATCCCTCAGCACTTGAAATGTTTATGACATTTTAAAATATTAAGAAATATAATAGTTACAAGTATAATATACATAAATTTAAATATAATAAATTCCACTTGCTTCCAGCCAGTGCAAACTATAAAATGAGAAACTCGGGGACTGTCTGCCTGAGGAAAAAAAGAGACTAAATACACTTATACATACACAGAAGCCAAGGGATTTCTCCATCCTGGGAAATGTCTTGATGCTTAAACCTATATACCAAGAAAAGTTTTTTGCTGTTGGTTTTAAGTCATCTTCTTTAGGGCCCTATTTCAGAAGCTCCTCACAGATGATACAACTGAAGGAAAGTGAAACACCTTCAGACACCTCAGTAAACCACTGCTCAAAGTTTGGCCAAGGAGGAGCCTTTCCTAAACCCTATGTTTTTAAGCACTGAGGGCTGACCAGCATTTCCCTTTACCTTCTGATATTCCCCACATTGATGTCTGTCTCCCTGTTTTATGCTCCGTCTGTAAAATCTCCGCAGTAGCGCCTTGGTTTATGTTGGCATCACACCGTGGGACCATGACCTGTGACCATGCTCTCCAGGTGCTGTAGTAAGACTGGAAAGTAAAGTCTGCAGGTGTAGTACTGCTACCACCGTGTGCAGGAGAGAAATATAAAAAGCAAAATGAGTGTAACTCGGATACTTGCTATTTCAGAGGCAAGTGTAAATTGCAGATATTTAAAAGATCTGCCATGTCTCTGGTATAAAGAAATTATACAGGGGGATGGATACACATTATACCAGTAGATAAGACAAGGAAACACTAAAGTTAAAATTGGGGAAAAAATAGTTCTCAGGAGGCTAGTGTAAAAAAATAGTTCTCAGGATACTAGTGTAAAAAGGGTTTTCTAGAGACTTAATATTGCCTTCAGCTTTTAGGCTGCTAAGTATTGTATTGAACAACACCATTTATAGATACACAATAAAGAACAATCTTGTACTGTCAAAAAAACAACTAGATGATGCAGAATTTTTCTCCTCTGGAGTTGATAAATGTAAACAGTTATTTTGTTTTTCCTTTTAGATGTAATGTGATATGAATGTCACTTTCCTTTGAATGTATTAATTCTTCAGAAGTATTGACCAAATAGTCCAGAAGTATTTTCACCATAAAAGTTGTCTGCTAATGATTCACATTGACTAATCTATGTTCAAAAATAACAAGAAATTTATTTGGCTCTGCTTCTATTTGAAGAAAACATTTTACACTTAGAAAAATAACAAATAAGAAATAATTATTCTTGGTTAGCTAAACACTCCACCAGATTTTTCACCCTTATATCCATGAAACTTGCAAGAATCACTGACATTTATATAAATATTTTAAGGCACAGTTTGGCTCAAGGAAAGAAGCAAAACAATTCTGTCTTTTCACATGACAACATTCAATTTTAAATTTACTTTAAATTCTAATTTTTAGTTTCTATAATCATGATTGTTTCCGTCACAGAGAATTTTAAAAGAAACATCTCAGCAACTGCAGCCACATCAGCAGGACACAGGAAAATGGTATTAAACCATGCATTTTCTGTCTTGAATATTGGCATTTGATTGTTCTGGATAAAATTTGCATAGTACACATGTAATTACAGTCAAATCATTATTAAGGTCTTTTCAAAAACTCTAGTTCCTATGTTTGACGAGAACAATTTCACCATTAGACTAGACAGCGTTAAGTTCATTTGTGAGCACAGGACTAGCACAGTGCCTAAATCCTTTGCTGTCCTCCAAAATCCTCTGAAAGGCCTAGACTTCTGCACTGGAACCTGTATATCACAGAATACACTGTATTTGAGGATTTTTCCATTTGCTGGCTTTAAAAAAAAAAAAAAAAAAAAAAAAAAAAGAACAACCCCTTATTACTTTGAAAAATGAAAGCTTTTACTAGTAAAATACCTTCTTATGGTGCTCACACCCTTGAGTTCAAGTTCAACAACCTGAACTAACGCTCAAAGCTAAATATGTTCTCACAAACACCCGAAGAAGTGGTGTTTCTCTGGTTGAAAATAACCTATTTAGTAGAGTGGTACCTAAGCCAAATTTGTTTTATTCCCCACCTAGGAGAAGAAAAAATTAATTCTTGTATCTCTTTCTCCCAGCACATAAAAGGGTATAAATAAGTTCTCATCACTTTATTTTGTGGAAGTACAAGTAATTCATCATAGGTGACTTTTCCATTTATATTCACAGTTGTATATTAGTCCCACTCTGTTTCATGCAGCTGTTAGAATACTGAATCAAGTCATTGTCCACTATTTATAATTTCAGAAAGAGCATGAAGTATTGCCCAATTCTTCTAAATCAGGCTGCTTGGCAGAAGTGGCTTAAAATAAAATAAAAAAGAAATACAAACAAACCCTGGAAAATATCTTTATGAAACCTGCAGAATTTCAAGAAGAGTTCAGCACAAAATTTTCTTTTTCCTATTGCAAAATTTTTTTCAGTCAAAAGCCAAGAGAGCTTCTACTCTAGAAGCACATTCTCAGCAAAGATGACTTCCCACTACAACAATAACTATATTAAAATATTGATTAAAATGACAGAATATATTAACAATTGCTACATAAAATTTATCTTTGTGAAGAAGGGATCCTCAAAATAAAACAACTTGCATATGAAGTATTTTTATCTAGCTAAAATAGAAGGGGTAAAAGAGGGCATGTTGCTTTACAGCTGCTATGCTTATTAAGGGCCAGCCTCTCTGTCACTTTGGTCCCACCAGGTAGTACCCAAATTCCTTAAGTAATCCCACTGAATCCAATGGGAAGGCTCACAGAGTAAGGTACAACTATTGCGATTAACAGTGGCAGAATCTGACCTTAAGGTCATTTTAATAAGCATTCTGGTGACTTGCTATTTCCTAAGGACCCCTTTTCATAATACGTTCCATAAAAATAAGCTCTAGAAAGATACAGTTTCTCCTGCTCCAATATTTCAGACACCTGGAAATCCTGGTGAGAACAAAATGCCACCTGCTTGTCACAGTGACGGAAATGCCCAGCAGAACATCTGTGTGCCGAGGGCCACGTAAATGACAACGTTAAACTGTCCCCTGCCGGTCTGTCCTGGAGCTGCCCTGGCCTTTCACCGCTGACAAACCAAGACCACAGGTCTGACATTGTACTCCTGGTCTGCAGGTCACAAAACACCCTACTTGGCCAGTAGGTACCTGCTTTAGAGAAAAGGGAATGATAAAAGCTAAAGATGAGGAAGCTTCATTAGATCATTTTGTTCTCCATCCCAGGGCAAGATTATTCCCTGAAGGATATTCTTCAGCACTTTGTCTAGTCTGGTTTAAAGCCTCTTTGGCAGAAGGAATATAGGCCAAGACTGAGCAAGCTTGGCAGAACCACGTGGGGAAACTTACATTATCCCAGCTGCAAGCCAAAGAGTATTAGTCCATCACTTTTAAAAGCACAAAACCTATTGACATTTTAAGCACTAGATTCACTTCAGCTAACGTCAGCACGGCTGTAGCCACCCGGGCCACAAGTAAATACCACACATAGACCCTCAGGAGCAGAGCCAGGCTGGGGAGCAGCCACTCAGATGGCAGAGCGGGATTTGCTTTTGTATGTGTGCAGACACGAAAGAGTTAGGTAAAGCCTTCAGAAAAGCACAAAAGAGGTGTTTATTCTTCAATATCATGAAGCAAAGACAACTTTAAAATACACACCTAGCTGCAGAACAAGCCACATGGTTGCATTACCAAGGTTCTAGCTAGGCTGGCAGCCAGAGAAGCAATGTAGGTGCAGCTGCTATGAAGCTTCTCTGAAGCAAGCAAGTGTTTATAATGCAGACTTATTTCTAGTTCATTGTTACCTTACCGGGTGGAAAGGATGCTGATGATGCTGTTGGCTTTACCACAGCAAAAAATTCACAAGTCCCTAACTTAGGGACAGTTGCAGGGTAAGAATCACAGGATCACAGAGTAACTTCTGCCCTTGCAACCTCCCACGGCCAACAGACAGCTCTGGCAGCCAGCAGGCTCTGCGGGATCGCGCACCCATGATGGAGAACACTCACAGGAGTTAAATACAAGTCCCAAACATAACCATTCCCTTCTAGTATCTTTATTGATGTGTCTAAGCCTAAATAATGATGGTTTAACTTGCTCCTGGTTATCAAGCTACTTTTTGCCCAATTTCATGAGTAAGTTTATATACTCTGAGATAAAGTTAACACATAAAAATGTCAAACTATTCCTTATGTACCAATTTAAAGTTCTGGCATATCAACAAAAAGTCTAGAAATACACCACAGTGTAGAAATATCTTATGTAAATAGAACTTGTTGATAGTATTTCAACAGTAGAAAATATACATGTGGTCTATTCTCTTTTTGCATTATCTTCCAGTTGTTGTTTCCGTGCAATAAGAATATAGTACATTTTACGTATTGACATGTTTAGCATAGAAGAAATGAAAAAGGCACAAACCAACTCATGCTGTCGCTGAAAAAATACTTCAGGTCTTGAGTGCAAACTGTAATATCCTACAGGGATTAATATAAGCATGCCAGGTTTATGGTTATTCATTATTAAGCTTCTGGGAAAATAGAACAATATATCCTGATAGTTTTAAATACATATTAGATCCTCTGAATCACTGCTGATTATTTAGCCCATATTTCTGTCACCATATTTCAAAATTACCTGAGAGCGAGCATTCTGAATTTGCAAAGTTACAATGAAAATTGGCAAAAATAACATTTTTACCCTTAAAAAAGACACTTAAATGCTGACTGTAGCAGACTCCTATCAAGAGACCAGCCAGAAAATGGAAGGCAAGAGCAGGAGACAGCTAACAATAACTTTGAACTGACCCTCAAACATCAGCTACCAAATAACACTCTCAGGATCACAGGGATTGTATTTCCCATAATGGGAAATAAAAGCCCATCGTGTTCAGCTCAAATGAATTATTTGCTTTGGTCACAGGACTAAGAAGCTAAATATTTCTAGCAAACATAGGTACTTACAAAGTCCTGTTTCAAAGTCTGCTGTTATATTGGCCTTGGGAGGGCAAGAGTAACCTGGCCCACTCCATTTCAAGCGTAAACAGATCTCTTCTAGGTAGAAAGGAAAGGGTAAAATAATTAGCCAGCTTTTCTTTTGTCTTACAAAGCTGCTTGTTGAGGTGGGGAGGAGAGGGAAGGGGGATTGGAGAAACAAAACATCCCTTGCATAAGAGCCTTTAGCAATACACCTTAGTAAGAAAAGGTGCCAGCTGAATTCCAAGAAATAGCCCACACAAACTCTGAGCAGAATTACAGCACAATTTATGTTAAGTGAGATCAATTTTTATGCATATCAGGGGAGTATGTCATGGCCTGGCTTATATCAGTCAGCATCCTGGTAAGTACAGAAAACACTGCTGAGTTCACTGTTTCAGTAGGCAAGACAGAGCAAGAGTGAGCGAAAATGAGTGTGTAAGTTCAATTTTGCAATGAAAAATAGAATCAGATAGACCATTTATATGGTTCAGATGGTTCAGAGGAGGATGAGGAAACCCACACCAGCACATGCGATTTCCCAGTACGCTGTCCTCTCGCGCTGGTTGGGTGCAATTGATTCAGCTGGTGTACCCAAGAGTTAGTCTCTTCTACAGACACTGGCCTTGTTACTGGTTGAACCCTCTGGGCATGTAACCACCTCTGAAAGGCTGAGCCTGTGTGGCCCACAGATGTGGCTGTGGAGAAGAGTGAGGGACAGCCTGGTAACAGGAGCAGTGAAAATGAAAAAAAAAATCTATTGCCTTCATTGCCTTTCAAATGAAAAAGAAAAATCTATTGCCTTCATTTTGCACTCACCCCACCTAGCCTATCTTCCCTGCTTCCTGAGGAAGATGTATTCATGATCACTAAAGAACTCATGCTTATTTTGTTTACCATACACAGCAGCTCTCAGCTCCAGTTCTCCAGGAATTCATGCAACCTCAATGTTAAGGCTTTTCATGCCCTGAACTTGTCCTTTCCTGAAGGCAAGACTCCTTCAGAAGTTTGTTTTATATGCAACATGGAGGTTCCTAAAACAACCATTCCAACACAGTTTTCTTCCTTAATGTATGCAGATGATTAAGTACCACAGGTTTAGGTCTATAATTCAGCAATTGTATGACAAAAACCAACCCAAAACCTCTGCCCCCTCTGTATTAGGCAGAGGATCACACTCTGAGCTTAGTTGGTGGAGTACATCCAGTTTTATATAGCCGTATCCAAGATCAGAATATGTTTCCAGCACTACCTTGAGCTTAAACAAAACCTCAAGGTAGGACGTGCCAGTAATAATGGGGGCTGAGAGGAGCAGACCTTGCTGGCTACAAGTCTCCCTGAAGCATGCCCAGCATCCTTGGTAGCTCCTATGGGGCACCCTATGCTCAGATCTCCATTAACAAAAGCTTAAGTCTTCTGAGTGTATATTTTGACAGTTGTTGGTATGCTAGTCCCCAAAGAGAAGATGAAGATGAAGACAAAGGTGAAGAAGAAAACAAAGAAGATTAAGAAAATGAAGAAGATTAAGAAGAAAGAAGAAGAAGAAGAAGAAGTTTCTTAAAATTTCAGCCTGGAAATTGCACATGGGCTAAGGAGTTATCCCAGCCTCCCCCACCCCCCGTTCCATCCTTGGCCAGATCTGTATCCAGCATTCCTCTCTATGTTTACAGCTGGGGAGAAATTGAATTACCTACATAGTATTATTTTAGCATAAACGAACAGGAAGACTGCACCAAAATTGATGACCCAGTGAGTGTTGCCCCTCCCTGACTGTACTGTATACGCAGAGCCTTCTAGACTCCAATTTATAGGTTTGTCAGAAACTTCAGTTATTTTCATCAAGTTGAGTTTTACATTAAACATTCCTCCACTTAATTGGAACCATGCGGATACATTTGGGCAGCATTCATATTCCTGCTCAAATAAAAGGGGTACTTTGTTACAAATTCAGCATACTTTGCTGTTAAATTATATTTTGCTAGCAATTACAATTAAATATGAAGTTCACACTTAATAGCAGACCTTGTAATCATGTGGGAGTAGTTCTCCTTCCGTGAACATCATGCGTGGGTGGGAGAAGGGAGAGCCCTGCAGCCTCATTTTAATAATGAAATAAACAGTTCTGCTGGTGAGTAATTCAGGGATTTTAAAACAGGGTAGTGGCAGGATGGAAATTGTTTAAGAAGCTTATTTAACCCTCTCACCTGCTACTTCTGGCTCTCTCAAGAATTACCCACCACCCAACTGCAGGCAGTCAGGAGGAGCACCAAGAGATCTGGGAAGGCATCCGGGAGTGGGGCAGGGGTTTTGTCTCATGCCTGCTTTTATTCTTGCTTTTAGTCCCCTTGTGAAAATTGTTGAGGAGAGTAAAGTCATATTTGCAGAAAGCTTCTAAAGCTATCTTTTCTCCCCTATTGAATTATGAATAATAATAACATTTGTCTAAAAATGTTCTGCTTTTCTGGCATTTGCCTTGAAAAACAGGTAATGTTCTCTGCAAACTGAGATTTAATTTTAAATTTCATTATGTGGTTTTATATTTTTATGCTTGTTCCTATTAGCAATAAGTGTGCCTGTTACGGAAAGGTATCAAGTGGTTTCATTAGAAGATGAAGAGGAGACATTTGCTATGGAAAAGAGGATTTGATACTTCAGTCAGTACACAGCAGGCTCTTTCAATTTTAAAAATAGAATGTGAAATACTGCAACTATTACATGTTATGGTGGTATTTCTACTATCCTGAAATATGTTTCTACTGACATGTCATGGAATTATAGAATACAAATTACAATGAAAAATAAAAATGATAAACTTTACAGGAAAACTTTCTCATTCTAAATACTTTTTTTTTTTTTTTCCCCTGAAAACAAAGCTTTAAATTTGGATTTGTACATGAGGGGAACTTATGAAACAATCTAGGGGATGAGGTCTGAGGAGACACTGGGATGAAATCTGCTTTACTAAAACAAAGAAAACCCAAGATTAACTTGATGAAAATATTTCTGCCCAGCTCAAGCTAATTTCCTAGTTTTGCCCTTTAAATATCTTGCTGTCTTGCAAATGAACCTGATTTCCACGCTGCCCATTTAGAAGCAGTTGGAGCTTGTCCTCCACATACAATTGATACCGCCCAGCTACTGTCACCCATTATTCAACCCAAGACATGCCCTGCTCTCCATCCACTAAGCCAGGTTCAGTATGTTTGAAAGACAGTTCCATGCGTGTCCAACTCAGAAGAAAAGGAGATTACAAGATTGATGCTGTGTCAACAATTCAAAGAAACTGCCTTTGCTGATGATGGCAGCCACTCACATTTGTGGTCACACATTAGGTGCCAGCTGGAGAGATAGATGTACCATGGGGGCTGTGGGGACAGAATTTATGTCCCCAGACACGACTTGCACACCAAGACTTGAAGCGCGTACCATAGAAATCTGCACTGAGCATCTCGTTGCAGCATGGAATTTAAAGAAATGTATCCCTTCTGTAGCCCACACACATATCCCGTTTCTTTCCACCATTGTTATTTCTCAGGAAAGTGCACTTGAAGAAACTTCAGCTCTGTGAACGCATAAGCCTTTCAGTTCTCTAGGATGGGGGAATTAAGTTACTCTGAGAGCTACAGAAAGCACCATCCTACAACGCTATCACCCTATTTCTGATACCGCACCGGGGAATTAAACCCACAGCATCACACTGTTTTCACTGTAGAGCCCGTCTTACTGTTTCCCTGGAGTCAACTGCTGAACTCTTCTGGTCATCTCCAGAGCTGACATCTCTCTTGGGGATTGGTCACCCAAAGAGCTAATATCTCCCCTGGGGGTCCTGAGGGAGGCAAACCCCTTCCTCAGGTTCAGCCTTTTCTGCTTTTACTTCTCCTCTCTGTCTGTACAGCTCTTACATCTGTAAATACTGGAAAGTCCATCCATTTCAACTACAGATGGGTGAACCTTATAGCATTTGAAGCACTGAAGATCCCTTGAAATACTTTGGGGGTTCCCAAACTAGTTCCAACACACAAAACACTTCTACTTGGTATGATTGAGCTCCTTGTTTTTCTTACCACACTGTTTTCCAGTTGCAATTTCATTTTAAGCTGGAAAAAAGGTTCTCTTTACACTGAGGCTTTTCTAAAAAGATTAAAAATATGACTGCACAGACAGCACTTTGGAATCTGTGATGTTTGATTTGTTTTGAAATTTTGCAAGATAATGATCCTTAAAACATCCTAGAATTGCCCCTGCTCTGTTAGGAAGTCCCAGTGGGTCCCAAAGGACTTCGCTTGCCAGTGTCTCATGGTTTATTTCCCAAAGATTCTCAGTTATGTGCTCCAGCTCATGCTTTCTCCCGAGGTGGCCAGATTTCCCTAAAGGCAGGCAACACAAGAAAATTGCAGCTGAAGAGACAAAACCAGAAATATTCTACTGAGCCTGAAGCATCACGTTTCTTTCAGAGCTTAAATCCAAGTCCCCATCATCCTGAAAATATGCTTGAAAAGGTACTGCACTGAAAATTACTCTGCTTTGCAGCGATAGATGCCTTCTGCTCCTTAAAAAAGTCCCCTTCAACAACACATACTCTCATCTGTGTATTTTTAATAGAAGTATAATTTTTGTCATATGTTATAATGAATAGCATACAACTAAACAGTGCATATAAGACTGTAATTCCATCTGGGAGTTTGTTGACATTGACAAAGTACTCGCATTTTGCTTTTGTGGTTCATGCCATTACAGCAGCTTAACAGGATTACAGTCCTGCTAGGTATAGCTGGTTATAGGCATTATACCATATGATAATGACTGCATGTTTTATTAAAGAAAAGGTTTAAATTTAAAAATGTAATTGAAAATTCTCATCAATGGTCTGACAATATGGTGTTAAAAATTATCTGTATGTTATTACCTGAGTGGCTTGTTTATTTTATTTAAGATTCCTCATTCTCAGTCAATGAAAATACTTTAGTTGGATTTAATTATATCTGTAGTGAGGGACCAAAGCATTCCTCTTGTAATTTTGTGGCATCGCTGCTTTTATAGGATATGAAAACCAGAACATTGCACTGCCCATACAGGAAAGTGAACCAGACAAGTCTAGTAATTCCATAGTCTAAACCAACTCAAATAGATACATACAAAAGGAGATAAACAGTGAAAACTGTGGGTTTACTCTTTTTTAATTTTTTCATTTCCAGACACTAACAATGATAGTAGTGGCACTGCTAGGGATTGTTTAAAATATATAATAACATTTTCCTTTAATTTTATCATAAAGCCAATGCATTTCCCTCAAAATGAAGCTTCTGTTAAGACACATTTCCCTCTTGTCTGCAAGTAATGTTATGAAATCTGTGCAAACAGGAGCTTTCATTCTTCTGCACTTAAGTCCCAGTTTGTTTGGATCACTACGGGATTTAAAAATTTCAGTCACGCATCCTGTTTCTAGTGTGGCCTCACTCTGTTAATTGCCATTTAGTTCACAGTGAAATAACTGCACTAATGACTTCAGCAAAGTCCAGATGTTCTAGGCCAGAGAGAAGGGAAATATTTCTGATCTGAATTTTTCTACCTATACAAACGACTTGGAAATGGCCACCGCTGCCTGACAGAAAACTGGGGGCACCAAGTCTGATGTTCTGCTATTTGGCTCTGCCCAGTGTGCTCTGTGGGAAGGTAACATTCTCTGTAACACTCCCTGTACTGGATTTCCAGATTTCACCTTTTTCACCAAGTAAACATTTAGCAGCACTGGCAGGAAAATTACTGGGATGGGTCATGGCAGCCCACAGGCGCAGGGGGGAAGGGACAGTGTTCAGCTACACTTCTTCCCCTTCCCACTGGTGGCTTTAGGGAGCTGCTGCTCTCTCGAAGCCCGCACACCAGCATGGGGTGACCCGCCACTGCTCCTAGATGTTTGCTCTGTTCAGACACAGGCACTCTCACATACTGGGAGAGAGAGCGGAGGTGCTCTCACCATCTCCAAACAGCAAAATTAGGGGAAGAAACCAGAGGGCAAGATTTCCCAGAGTCTGTGGAAGCTTTTCTGCTGGAGCCTACATGCTCTGGATCATCATCTGGAGAGTCTGCAGGTGATGAGAAGCTTCCAGGCAGAGACATTTGCAAAGCAACTGCTCTAAAGAGCAAGCTACCATTTCAAGTGTTGGGAGACACTGGGGTACATTTGCCCATTTATCCAAATTTCTTGTGGTTTCAGACTCTGCTCTAGACTAGAAAAAATGAAACTCAACTTTCAACGTAATGGTTCTTCCACCCTGTGGCAAGGGCCTTCTCTGTAGTACGAGATCTTTGCAGATGTAGCTTTCACAACAAACGTTGTGAGTGGAGATGTGGTGTATACTGGCAAGAGATTTTTGCTAGCAGTGTTTGTACCAGCTACCCAAATTACATAAGCTATACCTCTCAATAGAGCCTTTTGCTGGTATAAAAACATTTACCAGAACTGACGATATAATTAGTGTATGTTTCTTTTCTTCTCTTCCCATGCTCTTAACTGACAAAGCTGTATACGCAAAATGTTTGAATGCAGACAGACCTATTACTTCTGGGGAGGCTGCGCAACAGCCAGCAGACGATTCCAGCATTGATGGGGGAGCGAAGGGGGCTGAAGCAATACAGACATGACGTGCAACGAAGCAGCTTTCTGATGGATCCTGGGCAATGTCCAACATCAACACACAAAAATCTGCGGTGGGATTTAGGGCTGCAGGTTGCTCTTACAGAAGTTCTCTGGAGCCAGAAGACAACCACCAATGAAGCTCATTTCTCAGTGATTTAAGATGCCCAAATCCTTTCACTCAACATGTGTACTAAATTCTCATTAGCATCAAAATATCACAAAAATATCAGAAAACCTCCAGTATGGCAGCCTCCCACCGAACGCTGTCTTTGTCACCCAGATATACCTCCCCACTCAACTAACCAACACAGATATTTCCTCTGTTAACACCCTACAATTATAATGACTCCTAGGAGGGCGAGATGGAAAGGGAGAAAGGCTTGGAGGGACAGACTCCATTCTCTCTCACACATCATTATTAACATTGTCAGCCAAATAATCAAATCATCCTCATTATAAATGCAACACAAAGAACACAACTAAATTCTAGGTGGAATATGCAACACTGTCAATTTTTAAAATATATTGTTTAAAGTAGGCAAATTTGATCTGGAGCCACTGAGAGAATAAATTTGGAAGACCACCAGGTCATTTTTAAAGAATCCCTTTTGTAAATGTAACGGCACTTTAATGGAAGTTACACTATATACACACATAAACAAGAGAAAATTAGTGTATATCAGTTATGATAATGTTTTCTGCTGACGACTGAAAAATTACTGGAAAACCACTTAATAACTATGTAATGTTTTATAATACTGTCAGCTGAGTGATTGCCTGCTCCAAGGGGAGACAAGGCCCTGCAGTTAATTTCACCAGGTTGCACTCAGGGACTGCTCCTATGCATACAAGTGCTCTTAGTAGTTACCTGTTTGTGATGACATAAAAGGCGGTAGAGAACCCACCTTCTGCTCTGCCAAAACCCAGAGATTTGAGATAGCTTTGGTACTATAGGCAGGCGAGAGAAAAGGCCATAGAGAAGTTTTTTTTTTATTTAATTTTGAAGCTTTACTTTCACCATAGGATGAGGGAGCCTGAGCATCTCTGCCAGAGCTGAAATCAGGAGTACCCCAAGCTTTACTGACGGCATCACTACTGTAATACAGCTACTAACTTGCTTACTTCAGGACTGACAAATTAAATAATTCAGAAGAAATTAACCAGGAAGCATAAAATTAAGACTGGGTGACTCAGACACTCGGGTACATCTGTGTCATGGGTACATCTACCAGAATGGTTGGGCAATTTGCAGTTGGCATTGCCAAGCACAACTAGAAGGTGGTGTCACCTGAAAGAGGTACAGCTGTTCAGCAGACCTCCTATAACTCTTTTGTCCTTCTTCCCTTCACGTGGCTCACTGTGAGATCAGAGCTGCATCTTCTTCATAACACACTGATCTCAACACTGATCTGGAGTGAAGAGTTTAGACTTTATGTGTTCTGCACTTTGTTTCCTATATTCAGTGAAAGCAAAATGGTACATCTTTGCTAGGGCTGACACATTTGTGGTTTCTCCCATATTATACATTGCTACGGCTAGATACAACTCCAAGTCCTAGAATCTGGCTGGTACAAAAAGTGAGCACACAGTTCTGACTCCTTATTACAACGGGGGGAGAAACTAAGTGTCCTCTGTGTTTTTCAGAGGGAAGGAGACACCCTAACCATTACTTTTTAAAACATACCATCCTGAATAAACATGCTGTGGAAGAGGTGGTAAAGATATTCTGTTGTATTAGGTGTTTTCATTCCAAATAGTTTTATTTCTAGGACTAAACAAATCTCCAAACCTGATTTAAGAGTTTCCATATCACCTTCCACTGAAGTCAGGGAGGATGAAGGGCCCAGCTGCGTACATCTGCTTGCTAGTTCTTCCTTTAAAAGCAGGGGCAGTTACAGCATGCTCACATTTACTAGGATTTATTTAACTGACTTTTAGCATACCTGACTGCCTCTGTGGGCTTGCAGTCTCATGGACTGCAATTTGAGCTTCGGGTATACCCAGCTTGCAAGTTGGGAGCAAAACTGCAACTTTGAATAGGTTTTAGGTGGTTGTGGTCAGGGTAAAGCAGACATTTGGTACTCTGCATACACAATTTTTAAGCACCGATCCCACCTTTGATCTCCTCCCAATACCTTCCCCTACATACAGCTCACTAACAGAGCACAGTACACTTCTGTCTCTGTGGCAGTTCCTGAGTTTGGTTTGGGGTTTTTTGCTTGTTTGTTTATTTTTTAAGGAGGGAGATTCTCCTCATTCTTACCAAATTTGGAGAACAGACAAATATTAGTGGCTGCTAGTGAAACTCCAGCAGAAAAAAATATGGAGTAAGAAAACTAAAGGTTGTTCAACTGGGGCATTTTTCTGTAACACATTAAGTCATGGCTATTTAAATGAGGGACTCTGACCCAGACCCAGCCTGAGGTAGCTTTGTTCACAGCACCACGAGGGCACATGGCACCAGAAGTATGCAGACATCTGGGTCAGTTGTCAAAGACTCCCTTTGCAGTTCCGGGGGAGTAGCTGCTTCATTTCACTCACCATTTTAAATACCTACTTTAAGATGAGGCCAAGTGAGCCTCGTTTTCGTTTTCCATTGGCGATAAGGAGAGTCAGGGGTGATAACTGTACCTTGCAGATACACAGGCCTCATAAACCAGCCTTGAAGTTATAACCAGAGACACCAAGGGAGACATGAGGGACCTCACCAGAAGAAAGTCAACAGCATTCCTGGTATTTTGTCCCACAGACTACTTCTGCATTTTACTTTAGAGAGTTATTGAAGTTATTGAAGAATTCCCACTGCAGGATTGTATCCACTGAACTACAGATCAAGATCTCTCCGGCCTCCTCCCCTTCTTGCCCCAAAACTCTAGCACTCCTGGCTGCACAGGTCCATCTTTAGCAGGGCAGGGGGGACATTTCCTTCACAGAGAGATTGAAAGGGCTGGATTTATTCAGAAGAGAAACCAGTAAAAATTGCTACTACAGAAACTACCTAACACAGGAAACAGCTATAAATAGACATTTGTCTGCTAGAATAAAAATATACCAAATTAAAGTACTGCAGATTTAAAAAATCTTAAGGATTTCCGATTTTTAAGCACAAATGAGTGTGAAACTCTGACATTATTATTAAAGTCAAGAAAGAAATTGGTAGAGATAACATGAATATCTGCAAGTACATTACCTCCTTCAGAGAGGGAAACACACGTGTATGCATTTTGTTGCACTAGTATGTGTGCGAACGCATGCAGTGGGGGAGTCAGGAACAGAAAAAAATATTTTCCAAGACTCCTCAGGAAAAAAGAAATTTAGATTATGGTGTATTTTTCCTTAAATAAACAAATTAAAAGTTACAAAATAACAATGTAGAAATTTCTCCTTTGTATCAGCACAGATTTCTGAAGTATTAGACTGTAGTACATAGGATGAACTTGTAACTGTTTTCAAGAGTAAAACAAAGAATATCACCTTAACCTAACAGAATATTTTTTTTAAATATAGCTAAAAGAAAACACTAACTGCTTAATGCAAATGGTAGCTGCTGTCTTGATTTTATGCATACAACAAATTAGCTCATGTATAAACCTGTAAGGATTTGTTTGAGCTTCTCATAGTCTTTCTGTTTGCCTTAATGTTATCCTACCATACCATCTTCTAAGTAACGGAAGTTTACTTGGAAACGTTTATTTATTTTTTTCAGTTGACCACAATCCCTTGAAACAACTGTTTTAACATTGCCTTTATGGCTGGGCTGTTTCAAGTCTATACAAAAATTATCTTGCAAGAACCTGTTTAATTTCTTTGTGAGTTTTCTCCCAGGATCCAAAATTTTAAAAATGCTGTTCTTTTCTTCCCTGATGTCATTTTCTGACTATAAGAGCTAGTGGGCTTCTAAGGTCTCTACTCAAAGGGTCTCCAAGACATTTCCTTCCACCCTGTTTTTTGTTTAAGGAATTTTCTCATGGTTACCCAAGTAATTTCCACCAAGGTTCAGCACAAAGTTTCATTAACGACTGCTCAACAACTAGCAGTGAGCAGACTCCAGGTTTTCCAGGCCATTCAGATGCCACAAACTGCCTTCAGACTTGGGAACCACTGCAGACAGAAACAGCCAGTCCCTCATATATGGAGAGTTCCCACAAGACTCCCCACAGGAAACAGGGAGACACTGCATGGATGAGACTTGGGTAGGTCTGAAGAAAATTAATTAATCATCCAGTTAGAAATCAGCTCACCACCTACAAAAACCTGTTTTAGGAAAATGCAGTTAGTACACACTGATCCTCTCTCAAGCCCAAATACTACAGTAGTCACGTCACAACTGTGAATCTCTTGTTGCACATCATACGACTACCAAAGTACCAGATGATAGCAAGTCATTTGTATTTTGGGGGACTCTTTATCAAATGTTGTGTAGATTAAACTTCCATTCTATTATTACCTGTAGATTGTGACTTTGTGTACAAAGATCGGGATCCATGATACATACATCTAACACAACGCAGTCTATGTCCTAAAGGGTTTTCAAGCCAAGTAATGAAACACACAGCAGAAAAAAAGAGCCACACTACCCTCACTCTTTGTAGTTGGTGAGCTGAGGGACAGATGTGCTCTAGGTTTCACAGAAATCATTGGCAAAGCTGGGAAATGATCCAAGACCCGCGTCCTAACCATAAAACCATGCTTGCTCTCCTGGCATAGAGAGAAACGGGAACATGCCAGAGATGCAAAGCAAACGCCAAGTTGTAGAATGGGCCTCTAAAGTATTTTGTTCCCTGGAGACAGATTAAAGTCTCGCAGTACATATAAACACCTGCCTAATGATGACAGAATTGAATTTATTGCTTCATGCAGCAAAAATGCCTCAGAAATAAGATACTAGATGTACTACTGAGATCATCCAAAACACAACATGTGTTGTAGTTATCACAAATTTCAGGTGATCAGCCTAAAACATCTGCAGTACATGTACTATCTGCTGAACACCAAGGCACAGCTCGTAGAAACTCTGCCTGGGCCCCTCCAGAGATTGTAAAGTAGCTGAGACATGATAGACTCTAAAGAACACTCACTTCATGAACCTCCACCACTACCCTAGCAGAGCAGCTCCAGTGGAAGCACTGCCAAGTGCTGAAGCTGTGAACCCTCTCCTTAAGCTTATCACAGCCTTAGGTTAGTGAAAACACATTTCTGAGCCTGGAATAGTAAGTTTGAACAGAGACCTTAACACAGAACTGCTGCACCTTTTCCTTCAGGAATCAACTACCTTCTATAAGCACCTAAGCCACAAAGTATTCCTAAAAGAAGAAAACTGGACTGCAAAAATGTTAATCAAATGCAACATTTTAAACAATCATCTTTCTAATCCCTCTTGATACATCCATATGTTCGAAAAACAAAGCTATAGTATAACCAGTATCCATTGGAACAAGTAGTATCTTGCCCACACAAAAAAGCTCTCCATCTCTACTTGGTTTAAAGTTGATATGAATAAGGGCAATTTCCATTAAACTAAATCTGACAGTAATGTTAAAGGTGAGGTACTGTAATTTATATATTGGTTGCAATATGGTTAAAAACAAAGTAAAAATGGCAAAACAATCTATGCTGCAGTCATCTGATATTGTTGGATTTACTTTCTCTTATGAAAAAAAGTTTTTTATGTCTTTTTATTAATAGAAGATGTAATCAAAATGGTCACTCTTGACTGAAAAGAGTTAATTATGCAGGTTGAGGAGGAACTATATTTGCAGATCGTAAATTAGGTGAAAAAGATCCATGTTTATTTATTTTCATTTCTTCTCTAGACAAAAATCCCTATTTTATTATCTGGAGCAAGTGGCAAATATTTTAAAATACAGTTCTTACAAATTACAAATTTAGCTTCACTCCTCAGATCTCAGCCCAACAACAGCTAAGAGAAGGAAAAAAAACCAAATACATCTTTGCCCCCACTCACCCTTTCACCACCTTCACAATTCTGTTCCTCTCAGAAAAACTTAAGAGAACTGGTGAACTTTGCAGTGTGCCAGAGAAGACAGTGCATATTTCAGATCAAAGGGAGAAATGTCTTCTGAAGTGCCAAGAGCTCCCTCACTATTACACCAAAAAAGTGTCAGTTCACCTTTTCTGCTAGATGAAATGCCATGGAGATAGAAGAGCTGGTGTCTAATATGGGCAGGCCTGGGTCATTAAAGACTCTATGGAGTGGACAAAAAAACAACTTTCATCTCCTTTTGGAAATAGTCCATCATGGTGCACAAAGGCAATGTACATGCAGGGCAATAGACAGCGTGTGCCAAATTCAGCCCTGGACTGACTTGAGCCAGTTTTCCCAGTCTTGCATCTGGGAAAGAACAACCCCATGTACCAGTATAGGCTGGGGACAGACCTGTTGGAGAGCAGCATAGGGGAAATGGACCTGGGGGTCCTGGTGGACAGAAGGATGACCATGAGCCAGCACTGTGCCCTCGTGACCAAGAAGGCCAATGGCATCCTGGGGTGTATTAGAAGGGGTGTGGTTAGTAGGTCGAGAGAGGTTCTCCTCCCCCTCTACTCTGCCCTGATGAGGCCACATCTGGAGTATCGTGTCCAGTTCTGGGCCCCTCATTTCAAGAAGGACAGGGAACTCCTTGAGAGAGTCCAGCACAGAGCCACAAAGATGATTAAGGGAGTGGAGCATCTCCCTTATGAGGAAAGTCTGAGGGAGCTGGGTCTCTTTAGCTTGGAGAAGAGGAGGCTGAGGGGTGACCTCATTAATGTTTATAAATATGTAAAGGGTGAATGTCATGAGGATGGAGCCAGGCTCTTCTCAGTGATGTCCAATGGTAGGACAAGGGGCAAGGGGTGAAAGCTGGAGCATAGGAGGTTCCATGTAAACATAAGGAAAAACTTTTTCACTGTGAGAGTGACAGGACCCTGGAACTGGCTGCCCAGGGAGATTGTGGAATCTCCTTCTCTGGAGACATTCAAAACCTGCCTGGGTACATTCCTATGTGACCAACTGTAGGTGATCCTGCTCTGGCAGGGGGATTGGACTAGATGATCTTTTGAGGTCCGTTCCAATCCCTAACATTCTGTGATTCTGTGTGACTCTGAGCCACCTTCACTCTCTGCTAGCCTTCAGTTTTGAGCCGGCTGTTAATCAAGCAGATTCCTGAAAAAGTCTAGCTTCTTGACTTCCAAGGGATTGAAGTAGCCACTTCCTCTTTGCTTGCTTTCTCTGCAACTGCTAACAATGCCTTTTGTACCTTTTCATGGCTGTGACCATGAAACCAGAGGTTTTATACATCCATTTGGGCTCTTTTAACACTCCTAGGAGCGTGCCCATCATATCTTTTCCTATCAGGAATGGCCCACAGGGTGAGACTACTGTCCATTGCCCAGTTTTCTGTCTCCCAAAGTGTCTGTTGCAGAAGTTGCTTAGGGAGAGCATGGGAAACGAGCAACTATCTGACGTCCAATCCTCATGCTTCTCCTACTATTAGATTTCAGATGTCAGAGGGAACATTGCTGCCTATTCCCAATAGCATCTGGTTTGCACCTTTTATCCATTAATTTGTCTAATCCATTTTGAACCTCTTGATGTGTTCTGACTCTACACTTCCTCGCAACAGCAAGTTGTAGAAGTTTATCACATGCTTTGAAGAAGTCATTTTTAAAAACCTGTTTTAAATTATATCCTATCAGTTTCAATGCATGTTCCCTGATCTACTGTTGTAGGATTTGGTAAACAAGTCTAGCACTCATCTTTTGCACTGCCTTCTTGATTTTGTAAATCAGCTTCATCCCTGCTCAGCCTTCTCTCCAAACTAAAGTGAAACCACAAGCCTGCTATTACTTCCCCTTAACAGTTTTAGACGCCCTTTTCTATACCTTTTTTTCTTTTTTAAAAAGAAAAAACAATGCTTTTCTTGAGATGTGGAGACCAATTGTATGCAGTACTGAAGATGTGGAGGCAAGAAAGTTTTCTACAGTGGCAAAATGTCAACTTTGGTGATGTTCTCAGTACCGTTCTGATAGAGGCAATTTTGGCTGCAGCTGAACACTGAGCCAACGATGACAAAGAACTGCTAACTCAGCACAGCCTGGATTACTTTAAAGCACCACAGAGTTGTTTTGGAGACGCTCAAATTAACTCCAGACAAGAGACTAGATCACACAACAACACAGGATAATGCCATGCAGAGATATGTGCTTAAGCCCTGGAAGATTTATAAGCACATTAACGCAGTGCGCAGACTTCTCCTAGGTTTGCCAGTACCTTGCCCAGTTAGGATGCCTACAATCACAGCGCATCAGACAAAACAGGCAGGCCAACAGTCCCTCCTGCGCATCTGAAATATCTTCAGAACGATATCTCTCTTTTGGTGAACCCTCTCCTCTCCCCTTGAGGTGTCTAGAGCTCTGTATCCAATGTGAACAACATCTGAAGTCCATGTACTATGGAGTTAATAATTACCAGTAAAAATTAGCGACTAACAAATGCTCCTCAATTTAAACTTTGTTTTTAGTCACTGAGAAAATTTACCGGTACCCCATCTGATGGTCAAGGCATGGCTGTTATGTGACAGAGGATGAAAAGTATCAACTACTTCCTCTTCACCCAGTGCTGCATGTCTTCTCCCTCCTCATGTACGCCACTGATGCACCTCAAAAAATATTTATGAGTTCTCATTCAAATACTTCAGCTGATAAATTTAATATCACATTCCCTGGGGTAAGCAAAAAATAAAATATTGCATTGGCCTTCGCACATGTGGAGATTATATTACTTTACAATGAAACCCAGCAAGCTGCATGTTACAGTTTTTACCGCAATCTCCTTGGTAGGAATGTTTCAAATACATTGCATATGTGTGAATACAATATAAGCACACTGAAATGCTTTGAACACTGTAATACATCAGACATTTGAGGCAGTGGGGGGGAAATAAAGCCTTCACCTATCTTGGCTCTTATCTTAAGTCTATATTGTCCTTTAAGTGCTTCATTTGACACTGGTATTCTTTAGCCTTGTAGTTGGTGCTACTTACAATGTACAAGGTGAACTTCCAAACAACTGATGATTTAAATACACCCCCCAAAACCTCCGTAAGTTTGTCCCTTGTTCATGAAATATCTCTGTGAAAGAAAGCAGGCGAAGAGTGCTTGCTCTGCGCCGCACAACTCTGAGAAAAAGCGATTAAAAGAGTCGCAGCTGTACAACAAAGGCCTTTGGTTTATGCAAACACTTTTCTACACGCCGTAAAAGTCTAAACATCTGACTTACTTGGGTTTTACAAGGCTACCATACTGGAAAACACGCATAGAAATCGGCAGCATTCAAAGGCATTAAAGAGTCTCATTTCACATTTGTTTCCTATGTCGCCAGCTTGCTGGGATCACGGCAGCACCTGCTCCCACAGCCCCGCTCCCGGGCAGCCCGGCGCTCCCCAGGCCGGCTCCCTGTGGCTGTAGCACGGGTGCCACCTCCTGCCCGCCGGGGGAAGCGGCGGCCCTGGCAGGCCCGGGGA
>NW_010309703.1:0-7098 GCF_000700745.2 Antrostomus carolinensis
TAAACCCTTCCCCAATTTAGTGGCCTCCTCTTAACCAAACACTGCCAAGTCCACCAGCACCAAGTCTGCACCTTCTGCCAGCCAATATTGGGGCAAGGGGACAGACTGCCTCCTTCCCACCCTGATCTCCTACCCAAGGAGTTTTGTTGGCCTGGCAGGAGTCCTTCTTTACACCTTGCACCTTCTCTGAAGGCATTTGGGCCCCAGCTGGGCTTCAGGTAGAGTGAGTAGTAAATCTGTAGTGTACCCTACTCATAGTAGTGGCAGGTCTCATGGACCTGCCTCTGCCTACTCTTCCCAGGATGTTATTTCAAGGTTTTTTTGTAGGACAAGTGCTGTAGCTTCCCCTTCACACACAGGGGACCTCACAGTCCTGGTGGCTTGGTCTCCTAGGACCAGTGTTGATCTCATCTCACAAGAGGCTGCTGCTTATGGACATCTTTTTCCCAACCTCCAGCCAAATAGATCTGGTGATTTAACTTGCTCCTTTCCAAAGACATATGACCATTGAACCATGTAACGTGCAGAAAGTGTCATCAGTCGGGTGTTGTTGACTCCAGGCAGTGCGAGCTCCATCCAGAGAAAACAACATAATTGTGGTTTGTGCTGCCTGCTTTCATTTCCTGGCCTCTCTGAAGCACTTTCAGACTAAGGTCAAAGTCTTTAAGTCTCTTGAATTTTCTTCCACTTTAATCTTTTCTACTTTTGAACTCTTATCCTCCTTCTTGAACCAGTTGTACCTTCAGATCATCTGTTGCTTGCTTGCTGCTCTTTCTGGCAGGACCCATTTCGCAGTTTGCCCAGAGTTTTTGTCCAGGGAAGTTGCCATTTGAGTAAAGGACTATGCAAGTCTAGTGGCACAGTTTTTTAGTCTTTATTTCTATTTTGGAATGAAATTTAAAAGACTTCCCAGAAGGTTAAAGGGGAACTGTGCATCTGATGTAGCTGAAACAGGTGATTGTAAGCATCTTACTCCTTTTGGTAGCTCATTAGTAGCTAAGCATTGTATCCCCAAGACCAGTGGTGGCATCATAGAGGCTCTACAGGTTTCACAAGGTTGTTCTGCTTTGGATACTCGTGAGTTCACATTTAGAAGTTGTCTTTACAATAATGAAATGTAATCATACAGGTTCATTTAGAAGACAATAGCTAGCATATAACCAGGAAAAGTACCTGCAGACTTGGAGAAAAATAGATTTGACATAATCTTATATACATGAATCAGTTTTGTAAGTGAAGATTTTTTTATGTGTAATATTTATACATAAAAATCAACATATGTAAGTAAATTTTAATATATAAATATATATTTTTTAAAATAGACAATTATATAAATTTGTGGTCTTTTTTTTTTTTTTTTTAAGAGTGAAAGTCCTGCAGGAATATCAAGGCAACCTTCCACAAAAGGATCAAGGCAACACGCCAGACCCGGAGGAGAAGGTAACTAGAGGGAGGATATTATTTCTATTAAATATGCTGGAAGGTTATTGAATAGGAATAGCATAAATACTTAAATATCTGTTTATTATTTTCAGTGCCTGTTTTTATACTCCCAGTCTGCATTTATGAATCCAATAGGCAATTCTTCTGCCTGGATTTGATACATAGATAGTGGTAGTCAGTTCAGTTTAGTTGTGTTCTGCACGCACAATTGCAGGTATAAATTCAGGCTACTCTTGGTATTTAGTGTGTTCTCTCTGAATGGGCTTTTTTAACTATTTCTTTTACTAATAGTTTATCAAGAACTGTTTCTTTGTTTCATAATTTAGCAAGTTTAGACAATAAGCCTTGCAAAACTTTGGGTTTTGGTTTTTTTCCCCCCCCCTATCACTAAGGATTAGTGGACAGTATATCTGAGTTGATAGCATGTTACCTTTACCTAACGTTACATGTAAAGGTGTTTTTAAACATTTACAGCAAAGAGATATTCAGCACAGTATTTTTGTATTAGTGAGACTTAAGATTTGTTATTTAAGGTTGTTTTAGTAAGATCAGAGACATTAGTGAGGTGAGATGTGCTTTCCTGTTGGGATAAATCATACAGCCATGAACCTTGAATTTGTAACTTCATCACTGACTAATATTTGGGAAGATTGCTCTTCCTAAATTTGGCTTAAGGAATCCAAACTCAATTTATTTTCTGAATTTTTCAATTGTTTCTCAAGGATGTGAAGTCCTAGTGTTTGGTCTTTAGAAGTTTTGGGTTTATAAATGAAAAGATTGTATTTGTCAAAAAAACCTCAACCAACAAAACAAAACAAAAAAACCAACAAACCACAAAACAAAAATAAAAAAAAAGGGAATGTTCCCTGAGTTTAACAGAGTGCTGGCCAGTGGGAAAAGGAATTCCCCTGAGTATTTGTTTGATAAGCAGTACACTAAACCATCCACGTTTGTGTTCCTCTTTCTGGGGTTTCTTCAGTGAAAAGATGGTTGGGTGGTTTCAAGACTAGCCAAACCTTCCTGAGCTTTTTCCATAAAGCAAATTTCCATAGCTTAAGACACTTAAAATACTCCAAGTTTAAGCTGGAGAGCAGGTGAAGATAAGATGTTAAGCAAAACCTTTGGCTTTTGATGACTATAGAGAAGATTCCTCTGAGGACTGAATCAATGGCATATGTTTGTAGATCTTTGACTCTCTCTACTGTCCGTCATTACAGCTGTGGTCAACTGTATTGCACTGGTGTCAGGTTAGGACCTTGTGATTGGAGTTGGAACAGGGAAAATGATCTGGAGATCATCAGTACTGAATCCTCTCCCATGTCATCTTCCACAGTAGATCAACCAGTGTAGTGGTTTCACTCGTTTGGCTGCAGCCAAACACAGCTGCTCGCTCGTTCTCCCTCCCCCCAGGGAATAGGGGAGGGAATTTGAAGGATAAAGTGAGAAGACTTGTGAGTTGAGATAAAAAAAAATTACTAATTGAAATAAAATAATAATAACAGTAATAATAAAATATAGAAATTAGTGATGCCCAGTGCAGTTGCTCACCACCTGCTGACTGATGCCCAGCCTGTCCCAGCCACTGATCCCGGAGCAGAGACAGTCCCCAAACCCAAACTGCAATCCCAGAAGAGCAGGAGCCTGAGCGGTCTCTGAAAATCTCTAGTTTTCCAGTCCACCCTGGTTAATACACTGAACATGACATGGTATCATCTGGAATATCTCATTAGCATATCCAAATACCAATTCTGTGTTGTGCTAATTACTATGCTTCCCCCCTCCCAGTCCTTTGCACTTGCAGACCAGCAAAACATGATGACCTTGGACTTTGAGCAGCAACTAAAAACATTAGGAACTTATCAACATTCTTCTCATAACAAATCCCAGACTGAAACCAAACCACAGCTATTGCAGCTACTGAGAAGAAAATTAACTCCATCCTAGTGAAACCAGGACAACCAGGTGTAAGGAACCAAACCCTGCTGCATTTCTGCTGAGAGTGCTGAGGAAGGAAGGACAGATACTAATTTGTTACAGAGGAATTAAGAGCAGGAAATGAGACTCTGTCAAAGGCTCATCTCTTAGTGCCGGCCAGGAGTCGCCCCTGGTAGTGATGTTTCCACCACCCCGATGGGTGCACAGACTCTGGACTGGATCTTGGCCACATGAGTCTGGACAGTGAGGAGGTAGCTCTGCAATCACCTTGTCCCCAGGTACCACTAGACCATGTCCCCAAGTACCACATCTACACGTCCTTTAAATCCCTCCAGGGATGGGGACTCCACCACTGCCCTGGGCAACCCCTGCCAATGCCTCAGAACCCTTTCAGTGAAGAATTTTTTCCTGATATCCAACCTAGAGTCCTACCAGGGGAGGTTTTGTAAATCTTTCCTTGTACTGTCAAAACTGATTGCTCATTTGTTCTGGTGATGGAAGAGGTGTCCTAGCTGTAGATAAGGGACCCTGTGAACATGGGTTAGAGGTGGAATTGGCAGTGTTGGGTTTATGGTTGGACTCGGTGATCTTGAAGGTCTTTTCCAACCACTACGATTCTGTGATCCTGTTATTGTGTTTATTGGGAAAGCAACTGCTATGGTCGTCATACACAGACATGAATTCTACCTACTCCGTACTGACCCCAGAAGGGGTAGCTCATGCATGAGACAAGTATTCACACACAAAAAGACTCCCACTCATACGCATGTGTGCGCACACTGTGTAAACATTGCATGTAGTGACATTTTTGATTCAATATCTGTTGCCATTTCTATGCCCACTTTCTTAATGTCTCTTCTGGCTTCTTCAAAATGTTCTTTTTTGGACTTAAATTTTAGTACTGGTGGTGTCTGGCTACTAGAGAGCTTTTGGAGGCAGGTGGCTGTTTTCCAGGAGAATTAGACTCTGGACTGGATCCTGGCCACGTGAGTCTGGACAGCGAAGAGGTAGCTCTGCAATCATCTTGTCCTGGCTTCGCTGCCTAGTCTGTCAAGGCTGTCACTTGTGATAATAGATCTGTGGAATCCTTGCTTGCCCATTAGGAAGTGGATTGATATAAACTATTGATATAAACTATAATTATATTGATTACAGGCCATTTTAGTAGCTTTGGATGATAACCTCTTCCTAGTCTTTGTTGACTGGAGCTATTTAACAAATGGGAAAATCATCAATAAACATTCCTCCTCATCTGCCTCGGACCTGCATTAGTCACACACAGAATCACAGAATGTTGGTGATTGGAAGGGACCTCAAAAGATCATCCAGTCCAATCCCCCTGCCAGAGCAGGAACCTCAATGAGATCACACAGGAAGGTGTCCAGGCGGGTCTTGAATGTCTCCAGAGAAGGAGACTCCACACCCTCCCTGGGCAGCCTGTCCCAGGGCTCTGGCACCCTCACAGTAACCAAGTTTCTTCTCAAGTTGAAGCAGAACCTCCTGTGTTCCAGCTCACACCCATTGCCCCTTGTCCTACCATTGGGCATCACTGAGAAGAGCCTGGCTCCATCCTCCTGACATTCACCCTTTACATATTTATAAACATTAATGAGGTCACCCCTCAGTCATTTATCTTTGGACAGGATTTAGGTGAAGATTTTGTTTTCAAGATGGTTTTAGCTGAGTTTAATAAACAGTTGTGCTGGGCTTTGCAATTCAGTAAATAATTTCATTTCATCTGTTAAGATGCTTCATTGCAATTGATTATGTCGCCAGCTTTTGTGTGTTTAGTGTATTAAATATTGTATTTGCATACTAATTGGAAACTAAATTCTCTTCAGAATATCTCAAGTACTTAATCCTTTCACATTAGAAAGAAAGGAATCTAAACTTAGTTTTAGTAGCCCTTTGTATAAGGAAGCCAAGAGGAACAGCCTAGAGAAACATGTAGGTAAGGAATAAAACCAGCTGGTACCCAGACCTCATAGAACAACAGTGTAACTGCAATTTCTGCCTGTATTTAAATCCCTTTTTCTCCTTACCCTTATTTCAGTGACCTGATTATTTACTATGATTCAAATCTTCTTTCAATGGTTTTGTGCCCTGGGCACTGATATTTTATTTCTAACGAAGAAGCCACTCTACATAAATCAGTTTAACATCTCTCTTCAGAAGATACAATGACACCTGTGGATTTAGCTGGAAATAGCTAGTTCTGGCTAAAGACTGGTGCTGTTGAGACTAATGAAGCAGGAAGATCTTCATACACTTAATCTGCCAATGTCACAGTATTAATTTATGTGAAGAGATTCTGTGTTGCTGTGTGTCTTCCCAAACATCCACATTTTCTTTGGGTTTCTGCTGTTTTAGTAGATTTCCATGTGTCTGGGGCAAAATCCTGAAGTTCTGTCAGAACTTGGGGTAGTATTGGCAGAACAATCAATAGCCACGTTTTCAAAAGGACTTGGGGAAAAAAATTGAAAAGATCATAGAATCATGGAATGGTTTGGGTGGAAAGGGACCTTCAAAGGCCATCTAGTCCAACCCCCTGCAGTGAGCAGGGACATCTTCACTAGAGCAGGTTGCTCAAAGCCCCATCAAGCCTGACCTTGAATATCTCCAGGGATGGGGCCTCCACCACCTCTCTGGGCAATCTGTTCCAATGATCCACCACCCTCATGTTGTCTCAGATGTTTAGGCACCTTCAATACCTTGGAAAAGGTCTGATACTTTGAATGTGAAAGTCTATTGACTTAGGAGCTTAATTCAAGTTACTGCTTGAAAATTGCAGATTTCACGTCACGTCTCATGTACTTTATGTGCTGTCAGGTTTGAATCATTTTGCAGCTGAAAAATGTCTGGATTCCATTAAGTGGAGTCTGATTTTACTGCTTAGTGATCCTTAGCTGATCCTATAACTTTTTTTATTTCCCAAGGTTTGAATATTTTGTTTTATATAGCCTGAACTTGCACTAAACTGCACTGACTGGACATGCCTCATTTTATAGGATCATCCCTCCTTTAAAATCAGGATCCAGTTTTTTCTGCTAAATGAAATACAGTTAACGACTTCCCCTGTGCTTTGTCTTTAAGGTAGATATTTTAAAATCCTCCTCTTTTCATGATGCAGCAGACTCAAATTTCAGTTTAGCAAAATGATCAATACTTATTTTCTTCTAATGCAGCAGAATTGCAATAGGTGAGGAGTGCTCAGAGATACTCCAGTGAGTAATCCAGAAGGTAGGGAAATCCTTCTGGAGCTGCGCTGATGCCTGTTGCACATCAATCTCTGTAGTTAGCAGTGATGATGATCAAAGCTTTCGATATTTTTTAGTATTGACTGGAGATAAATGCACAAAAGGAGAGGAAGTTGTGGCTGCTCCTCCCTGGAAGTGCTGAAGGCCAGGTTGGATGAGGCTTTGAGCAACCTGGTCTAGTGGAAGGTGTCCCTGCTGATGGCAGTGGGGTTGGAACTGGATGAGCTTTAAGGTCCCTTCCAATCCAAACCAGTCTGGGATTCTATGATAAAAGGGCTGGTGTCATGACTAACCTTATCATAAACACAACTGAAGTGGTGAATGGAGGACTAGTTAAGCAAAACCGGGTATATTTGTTATCCGAGTAATTAAAACAAGTTATACCAGCACTTCCTCACCTCTATTATGAATAAATAATGTCACTAACAACAACCAGCTGGTGGGAGTGTTGATCTGCTGGAGG
>NW_010309704.1:0-10977 GCF_000700745.2 Antrostomus carolinensis
AGATAGAAGGAAGAAATGTTTTACACTGAGGACAGTGAGCCAGTGTCCCAGGTTGCCCAGAGAGGTGGTAGAAGCCCCATCCCTGGCAACATTCCAGCTTAGGTTGGCCGGGGCTCTGAGCAACCTGATCTGGTTGAAGATGCCCCTGCTCACTGCAGGGGGTTAGACTAGATGGCCTTCAAAAGTCTCTTCCAACACAAGCAAACCATTCTATGATTCCATAATTAATTTTGACTCTGCTTAAGAGAAGAAACATCACAAGTGAGACTGCGGAATCCAAGTCATCAATAGTAAACACAGACTGCATCAAGTTTCCATAATTTCCATACTATCCAAGCAGAAGACCTCCTGGTCCTGATGACACACAGGATGTCAGTGTGAAAAGTCAGTGCTACTCTCCACAGATTCAGCAGCTAAAAGACTCTGCGTGCTTGCCCTTAGGGTGAAAGTTGCCGTTGAAATTTCTGTAGGAGGTATTGGATAGTCAGAAGGAGTTTGCAGAGCAGACATTTCCATCATTACAATTTCAGGAATATCAAGGAGGCAAGTGAAGCGGTGTTAGTGCTGAGGGCACCCGGCATGCCTGCCACGCTCAGCAGAGTCAGACTCCTGCTTTGCTCAAGCAGGACAAATCACTGCAAAGTTAAATCCAGTTGGGTAAGACAACAATAGAAAATCACAGCAAAAGAGACAAAGACCTCTGGATTGCCTCCTGACAATATTAGCCACGTTTAAAAACAGTCAGTAAAGAAAAGGTTGATTTAACCCATTGCTCTCGATACAGAAGGTGAGAGCGTGCACACAGAAAACTTTTGATAATGGTGCAATATTCTTTGCATGCTGTAGCTCCTCAAATACTAGCAGTGCATGATAAAAAATATCAGGTCCCAGATAACAGACACTTGATAAGGGATTACAGTGCAAGATTCTCAAATTGCTGTGAGCAGAAATATGCTGCTTTACAGTCATCATTTTACCCCAGAGCTGAAGATAAATAATGGAGAGCCCTTTTATTTCTTCTGATATTAATACATAGCAGCATGCTTAGAGAAGTAATTAAAAAATGGAACCTCTTTATGAGACCACTTGGCATACATACTACACTAATTCTTTCAGCAGTGTTAATTATTTTGAAAATGAAAGGGGATCGATAAACAAAGATGTGAGAAACCTATAATATTAAAAGGAATAACTGCATTATTTACCTTTGAAGTGGTTTGCCATCTAAAGGATCTTTAGGTAAGGCCCTTTAAAGTATAATAAAGTATAAGAAAGTGTTTTTCTTTGCTTTCTTCTTACTTTACCACCTCTTCAAAACTAGTCACTTCCAGTAGCAGTATCAGTTATTCTATTGAGATGGGCCTGAAAAAACTCCATAACCAGATTTCAAGAACTGCATTTGAATAAAATGCAAATAATAAGGAGATGAGAAATGGCCTTTTGAGAGCTGATAGCAGGCAAATCAAGTAAGATGGAATGTAGTAAAAACAACATTTAATCTAAAAGTTACTCCATTTATTTTTCAAGTGTGTTCCCCTGGACACTGCATCGATTCTGATAAACACAGAAGCTGACAACCACTGCTCTGCTTTCTCCTGAATGGTCTGGAAGCACACAGCAGCCATAGCCTGAGTGCTGAAAAATGAACCTTTAAAGGAGATTTGGAAAACCCTAAACTCACAGAAAATAGTTCTAAAAGTCTACATACAAAGGTACCTGTTTCAAAACGAACCATGAACAACAGATGACATTTTCTCAAATGCTGAAGCAAAATACTCCTGATAGAAATATGTAAAAACTGCATTATCCAACTAAAAAAAAATTCCTGAAAGATTTAAGGAGTCTCAACTATTTTGGGATGATAATTAATTTTGTGCAGCCTGGTTCATAAAGCGCAGCAGTGACAGACATGGACAAGATAAGATATCACTGTGTTTGAAAGACAGAAAAAACACTTGGGTATGTCGTATATCTATCCTAAAGTCAGTCAACTGTTACTTACCAAAATCCTGTAAGCAATTATTATTGCTTACCTATAAATTAAGCTAAGTTTCCTAATGAATTCTAATTAACAGAGTCCACCACAAGGTAAGACGGCTAATTTATTGTAGAAAAATCATTTCATATTTCAGAAAAATTCAATGAAGCTTCTTCCCATGGGAATGTGATATGAGTTTTCCTATCATCTTGTTTTATCAAAATCTAAAAGATTAGTGTGGGAATCGGAAAATTTGTCTTTATGTGCTCAGATTTTTTATTCCTCTGCACTGAGTAGCACCAGATTTCTTTGCAAGTGCCACGTGTAGGTTGCTGGTGAGTAGCTTAAAGATTTGCCTTTAGGAACTGCAACATCCATTCTCTTTTCAGTTTATCTGGAGGGAAGAGATAAACTTAAGATTTTGATTCCTACTGCAACGAAAAAAATTAAATCTAACCTGTAATGTAACAATCCATCTTCTTTTTCTCTCAAATAGGATGGTTGGTTTTTTTGTTAATAGTAAACAGTTTCTTTAAGGTCAAGTGTCTGGGTTAGCATACACACCAAGGCTGGAGTGGAACAGCCCCTGTACACCCTGTACCAGCTTGATCTCAAGAAAAATGCAGCAGAACACTTTGAAAAAGATGTCATATATTTCAGTAGCAGGCCACAGCTCACTCAGCTTGGGCTCAAGCCTAAATATGTACAAGAGCAGCTCTGGAAAACCTCCACCACATTCCAGTAACATATCTGAAGGGCAGTAAAAAAAGAAGCCTTACTCGTCTCAACTTTGTTTCAGAGCAGCGTAGGCAATCACAGACATCTCCCAACAGCATTGGGAATAAGAATATAGGAGGATTAAACAATGGTGATATATTAGAGTCTTTTCTCTTTATGAATGTTTTAAAGGATACTTCCCTGAAATACCTTTATGTTTGGTATGTCACTGGCAGGAAACAGATGTAGGGTCTGACTATCATCTTTTTGTTTTGTTTTATTTTTAATTTCTTTCCCCCTCAAAAAATGATAGAAAATTTTATGTTGATATAAATCAAGCAAAAAAAGAGTATTTCTTTATGTATTAATCCAAAACCTCTCTTGCTATTGCTTAAAATTAAACTTGCAGGGTTAAACCCTCAAAAGCCAGACATCACTCTGAAAGCGTAGGCCTCCCCTTATCTCTGTGTATATATGTTAAGATACAATTTAATTACAAGTTCACAGAACTATAATCACACAGAGTCCTTTAACCATCATGTTTGTATAGCACATTAAGAATTGATACTTTTAATCCAATTTCTAAGTTACTGTTTTTGTAATTAACAAATTCTGTGGAAGAATTCCTATTTACAAGAACTGATTTACTATATGAATGTGCCATGCAACCCTCTATCTTGCTTAGTTCCTAAACTACAAATAAATAATGAACTTAAGAGAAACTGCTGGTTATATGAAAGGGAAATAAAAGTTTATCTTTACAATTACACTTGTTAAAAACATTAGGGTGACTTATAGAATTCAATAAACACGAAAAGCAGAGATTCTAAATTTCTATTTCTTCTTCTCTTAATGTCTTTTGACACGTTCCCCACAAAGTTATTTCACAGAGAACAAGAATCCACCACTTTCAAAAGGAATAAGCAAAATTAAAATTCTCTATTCTACATTCCTTTAACATTGCTTTTCAGGTCAGGTGATGAGGAAATCAGTTTTCAGTACGTGGCTTATTTTTCTCCATGTGATGTTTCTTACATGCAGCAGGAAAGGAACCAGCTTGTATCAATTCCTTTTCTTCTCCATACATTTTTCACTTCATATCAAGACTGTCTTCCAATCTTATTCGACTCATTCCCTCTAAAATATTCTCCTTTCCTTCATCCCATCATTCAGTCCCTTGGCCACCCACACTGCCCATTAACAGCAGTTGTGTGACATTATAGGTAATATTAACAACAGCCCTTAGTGTGAGAATTGCCCTCAGCGAGACAGTGTGTTATGTTGTTCAGGGGGATAATACCTCTCCAAGAAGATAGATTTGAAGTTGATGGGACCATGACTCTAACTTGGGCACAACTGGAAGAAATGTGGCTCTCTATAGGTGAAAAATAGCCCTGTTTTAACTTCTTCATATTTCAGTTCAGATTTGAGCAGCAATTTGACAGGTGAACAACTTCATGCATGATGCTATCCATATTCTGAAGCACACTATCCTCCTCTTAGCATCTTTTTCAAAATCACTAAGTCTTGATTTACCTTCATTTCTCTTATTTTCTCCGGCTGTCTTTCAGAGCTGTGGCACGCTACTGAAATATATGACATCTTTTTCACTGGAAACTGAATTTCCAATTCCAAATCATTAGATTCCTTCATTGCAGGCATCTAAAGATCTCTGTTATGCTATTTGTTTTTAATAACTATTTGCTACTCTTTCATATAAATAGATTGATTCTTTTTAAAACAACCGAAAGAGTGCCAAAATTTCACGGCTTAGTCCATAAACATCCCTGTAAAATATGAAGAAGTTGAAAACAGAAGGTGAAACATCGAAAAGTTCTCATGTTTCACCAGTATCTCATATAGAAAAAGTAGCATAAAAAGATTCCAATTCCAATGAAGTATTTAGTACCAAACAGCCTAAAAGGCTTCCTTCTGCATCCATTTCCTTTACTTTATATGGCTCTGTGTTTAAAAAAGAATTACTGAGATGTTTATAACATACGGTAACATACTTCTGGTTTTTAAGCACTACATTTTTCAATCAAAACCTTGCTTTAGGAACACTAAAAGTTTGTTTTACTACATTGTTGAAATACATTGCAGTTACAAAAATAAATCCTGCTCTTTGGAGAGCTATTGCACTGCGTTTTTCTGTTTGTCTATGAAATTTTTGACAAAGCCCAACCATCCAGAGTAATCAACTTCTCCTGAAAAGCTCTGAACAACGCACTCATGTGAAAGAGGCAGCAGGAAAAGTGTCTGAAGACCAAATCACCAAAGAAAGATTCTTCGGATGATCAGTACTGTTACTTTTCTCATCCAAGCACCTCAAAAGTTGTCATTAGTCTGAGACGAGCAAATGCTGCCATACAAGGCAGTAATAAATAGTATTTACAGATAGGCTTGTGAAGGCTTTCTTTTAATAATATATCATGTATTCTACCTACAGTTGACGTTGTATCCCACCTCAGGCCCTTCTAAGATAAAAGGCAACACAAGTAGATGCACAGTAGAAAAATAAGTGTACAAATAAGAGGGAGGTGATTCTGCCCCTCTACTCCGCTCTTGTAAGGCCCCACCTGGAATACTGCATCCAGTTCTGGAGCCACCAGCACAAGAAAGACATGGACCAGTTGGAACAAGTCCAGAGGAGGCCACCAGGATGATGCGAGGGCTGGAGCAGCTCTGCTGTGAGGACAGGCTGAGAGAGTTGGGGCTGTTCAGCCTGGAGAAGAGAAGGCTCCGGGGAGACCTTCTAGTGGCCTCCCAGTACCTGAAGGGGCTCCAGGAAGGCTGGGGAGGGACTTTGGCCAAGGGCAGGGAGTGACAAAACAAGGGGAAATGGGTTTAAACTGAAAGAGGGGAGGTTTAGATTAGATATTAGGAAGAAGTTCTTCACTGTGAGGGTGGTGAGCCAGTGTCCCAGGTTGCCCAAGGAAGTTGTGGCTGCTCCTCCCTGGAAGTGTTCTCGGCCAGGCTGGATGATGCTTTGAGCAACCTGGTCTAGTGGAAGGTGTCCCTGCTGATGGCAGGGGGGTTGGAACTGGATGAGCTTTAAGGTCCCTTCCAACCCAAACCAGTCTGGGATTCTATGATTCTATGAAATTCTACTGCTTATTCTGGGGAGGCATGAAGGGACCCTGCAACAGTGCTCATCTATTTCTAAAACAAGCTCTCACAACTTCTTTAGCTTAGTCATCTTCTCTCTGAAGGACACTGGTTTAAGTGGCCTTATCAAAAACATGTCTTTTGAGCACAAGAATGTCATAAATGTCATAATTTACACCTTTTACTACAAAATAATCACAATGCTCTGAACCTATATAACTATAAAAGGAGAAAAATAAGTAAAAAATTATAATGTTCAAGTTCAGCTTTCTTCAAATGTGTGTAATGACCAAAATAACTGGTTTTTTAAAAGACTTTACTAGTTGTTTGCATTGCTAACGTCAGAAGTTCTTCCCACTTCTTCAAATTCATTCTCATGTCTCATAAATATGAAGAATGAAAGGTTTTCAGCCAGATGCTGCTGCAACACTAAATAATCTTTTTTTAAAAAACCCATTTTCCTCTTTATTTTCACAAATATTGAGAATTTCTAAGTGAAATTAGGCTTTTTAATGCAATCTATGTAACATGAATACCAGTACCAATGAGACCTTTGTGGAACTCCTGAACGATGAAAGAAGAACATCTTTTTGAAGAACATCTTCTGATGTTCTTCAATATATTTGTCCAAAAATCCTTCAACCACAAGCACGCTAATAAAGACACAACAATGCAAAGACCAGTGCAAATAATTATTAGTCCTTCATACTAATATACGGAAGTTTAAATAGAATGAACTTCACCAAAATCTTTATCACAGAATTTTAGGATAGCTTGTTCTTTCTGTTTAAGGATAATTTATGCCAGGTTTTTTCAGGAAACTGCACAACTCTTTTCAAGGAAAGAACTGAATAAGAATTCAGACAGAAATTAATAATTTGGCTATCACTTAATACAAAAGTTTGCTTTAGATTTGGGTTAGGTTGGTTATTTCAGCCTATTCTGAAATAGTTCTTTTTAATGATATAAAAATAGTGGGATCAGGTAGGAGTAATATTCTTTAAACTAAAATATAATTCATCTGAAGGAGGGTATGACTAATATTTAGAAAATATATTTATAGGCCTCCGGCTCAATAATGGAGTGGAGAGAGGCAGACCCAAGAATAACCTGATACTTCAAATGTCACTTCTGCTCATGAACCACCGACTCAGAGTAAGCAAAAAGAAGGTAATTTAATGCAAAACAAGGTGTTTCTCCTATCGAATGCAGTTTCAGTTGCTGCAATCCATATACCATACAAAAACATTAAAATACTATACTGGTTTACCATATACTACCTTCAGTAAACAACATCCTAAAATAATTTTCTTGTATAATCATATTTTAAGTTTATTACAGTAGACAACAAAAGGATCTAAAAATTCACACACAAAAATGAAGTTTTTTAGACTATTAGCTATGCATGGCTAATACAATGAAAAAAAAATCTTGCCAAGCTACTTAGTGATACAAAAAATTGGAAGAAAATATAGACAAAGAGAGTACTGAAGAGATCTAGGCAGTGCTTTTGGCAAAAACTAGGTGGCTTCCGAGTTTTGAAGAAATATTATGACAAAATAAACTACCTTAGTTCCCTCCCCTCTAATATTTGTCTAATATGGACATATTTCAATTAGGAGCCTTGATTTAATTTGCTAAAAAATTCCCATTTTGCCAGTGGTGTATTCAACTCTACAGCTAAACGACTCATATAGATTTTGTATGTTCACAGCCGTTACCACTAAGCGTTATTTTTACAGACCACCAGCTAAACAACTGGTAGTTAATTGCATCACACTAACTCTATTATGGCTGACCAGTTTATTTGGAAGTGGATTTAATTTCATTTCTGGATCATTACTAAAGTCATCAGATGATCACAGGGAAGACTGCCTATTTCTTCATGATAGCACACATTTATGGGAAAACACTTATGTCTAGTGGCAGAGTTCAACATTAAATCAATTTTTTAGATAATTAAAAAAAGAAAGCAGGTAGAGCTGCAGCGTATCAAATGTAATATCAGATATATAAGCACAGAACGTATTACAGGACCCCAAAACATAACAACATTTATTTACAGTTCAAATATTGTTCACATTGATAGTGAATGGAATATTTGTCTGCTACATGCTGGAGGCTAAAACATTTAACTTATTTGCACGGCATCCTTTGTAAAAATATGCCTCTATCACAAGATCCTACATTTTTAACTGAAATACCAAACTATTACATGAAAGGGACAGAAGAGGATTTAAATGACAACATAATGGTAGACAAATATAATGGGTAAAAGATTTTAGTCTACAGCTGTTAATATTACACCTTTCTAGAACATTAATTTTCCTTCAGTTGTTTAGCAAGGCCATGACTAAACTGCATATATTCAAAATAAGGCTGACTTCAGTCTTTTGGTTCCATAGTACTATCACTTTTCATCTACTGTAATGTAACTCAATCCAGAAAATGTATAAATTTTAAATTTGTTTCGTGACATTTAAAACACAGCTAATACTGCAGTTCATAGACCTTCTTTTACTTACCCTTTAGCAATTCCAAATTTCTAAGATAAATATGGAAACCTTACTTAAAAAAGACAACTTCCTTCTGGGGAGTAATTGAAACAGGGGAACCTTTTAATATCTACCCATGTATAGGAGGGAGACTAGGTTGGTTCTCTGTTGGAGAAACTAAAATGAAGGACTATTTATGAAGTATTCGCAGCTTAGAATATAATAAACTGTAATAACTAAGATACAAGTTACAAAAAAAAAAAATTAAAATCTTTTTTTTTTTTAATCCACTTTTGTAATCAGACTTTTTAATAACCCTCATAATGGCTGAATTAGAAGGACCCCAACTGAAGTCATTCATCCCACATAAAACAAACATTGCTTTTTCTTCTTAGCTTTGTTTTACAAGCTACATTATTTCCAGATGACGCTTGAGGGGCCTAGGAGTTTCAAGAATTAGATGCTTAAATAGACAGCTGCTTTCCATTTACCATACAAATCAAAGAAGAATCGAAATATTGGACTTCATTTAGCCTGTTATGAAGCACAAACTGAGAAGGAAAAAGAGAAAAGAAATACAGAAATCTCATCACTCAAATGCAAAGTTTAATTCTTGTTATTAAGATGAGAGAAAAAACTCACTGACATTTGCAGAATTCCAAGGCTCCATGTAATACCAGCTCTGCACAGCAGGTAGATTTAACAGGATTGGTAAGGAGCCAGGAAAAGAGTCAGCTCTGATAGGAAATTTTCCCAGTACCACCAGGCTTTGCTACTGCAGTCTTCATATATATATTTTTATATGTATACACACACACACACACAGAGCACACTGCATTCATATTCTTTACATTTTTCCCTTCAGATTGCCAACATGCATTTATTTCTACACTTCAACTAACACAGAAACAACAGATTTTGGACTGGGGGTTAAAGGGTGGCTCTTCATACATTCACAGGAGTACATTTCTAAATATAAAAAGTCTAATACTACAGTACATTGTTCCTATCACTGACAAAATTCCTCCACCACTGAACTGCTGGTTAAGTGACAGTCCTATACATGAAATAATTGTAGATATCAGCACTAAGTGGGATTATTTTTAGAATTTTTCCCAACACGTTTAAGCTTCATCTGGCTAGAACAATGAGGTTTTTTATAGCCAAAATTTAGAAGGTAAAAAAATAAAGTTAAACTGAAGTGAATTTTAGAATTCTTCTTATGTGGTTGGTAATTACCTTACCTACGCTATTTTCTGTTAATATTATTCCATTAATGCAACTGAAGGCTGTTGGTAAAATCCCCATGGATAGTAGAGAGAAGAACTCAGAGCAGATAGCAGCATGGGGCGCTCAGAACCATGACCCCTACCATGGGTGTTGAGTGATTCTCAATATGTGCTTCAAGAAGTTTTTATTTAACTACTACGCCTTCATGCCCACCACCAGTAAACAAGAGTTTGGGCTCCCACTGCCATAAAATCCCTTGTCCCTGTGTTGCGTTACATGATGTTGAAATAAATTTAGAAACCAAATCAAAAGCTATGTATCCAAATACAGACCCAAGTGATGATGCATGCCAAACTATTTAAATCAAACTGTTCCTACATTTGATTTTTATTTTCCTCAACTTTTGCATTAAGAATTTTTTTTTTCTTACATCAGCAAGAGAATTCTGAACCTCTGACGTAAGCTTGCCAAAATTCAAAATTTACTCTCTCCTTCTTCATCGTCCCCTCCCTTCCTAGAAACAGTTAAGGAGAACCTCTTGCTACCAGATGTAGTATAACAAGTGCTCAAAAATCATAAGCAACACTATGAAAGCCTTAAAAAGCACCCAATTTGATAGATGGTAACTCCAAATCAGGTCTGATGTGCTACTTTCTAAGGGAAGTTAGTATGCTTCCAGTCATGCTTTTAAGTATCTATAAATTAACAAATTACATTAAGCTGTAATAAAATTATGAAGAAAATCATTGATATGTTTACTTAAGTAATTTGTCTTAATTTGAACAGGAAGAAGCAAAATTCTCAATTATTTTATTACAAGCTGTTAAAAATTTTGGAAAATGTGCTTTCACTGAAGGTAAGAAAGCAGTTAAAAAAACCTAATTGGATTTTTCCCATTTCTTCAAGCCTGGAGATACTCATGGGCAAGGGCAACATGACCCAAGTGTGGTATTTCAAAACAGGTCATTGCTACTACAAAAATAATGCTTAATAATAAAGCTTATTAAACACCTAGTAAATGAGGTGGCATAAGAATTAGTCGAATGAAGTAGCTTGTTTCTGAGGAGATGGATGATGACAGGGGGCTCTTCTCTCTTCCCCACTGGCTTCTCCATCCTGCTAATGAGTCCCACCTTATTAACTAAAGTTTATCAGGAATGGTCCAGGAAACGAGTCCAACTTTAATAAACAAAACAACTTGCAATTTATTTTTTTTTTAAAGCCCAGAAATCCTAAAAAAGACCAATATAAAAGCCAATTGGGTCAGTTCACAGGAAAATAGCTGCAGCTTTGTTGGTACAGCAGAGACCTGACAGTAGTCTGCAGCAGGTACTCACAAAAAACTCAACAGAAACATAGTAAAGGAGGATCCCAGTATATTCTTACCACCTTCAACAATCAGCAGCTTAGGAACTGTATATAGAATCACAAAATTGTTTTGGTTGGAAA
>NW_010309705.1:0-3150 GCF_000700745.2 Antrostomus carolinensis
GAAGACAATTTCAGATACAAATGGTTAAAAGTGTTACGGAAAAATTTTATTTTCTCCTCCAGCTATGTGTAAGTGCAAGAGATTAAGAAATATTTTCATCATGAAAAGCTGATGTCTGAGAAATTTGAGCTCTTCTGTAGTATGCCAGAGACTGTCTGAGTAGTTACTGGAACAGGAATTTTGTCTGCTTTTTCACAGGAGGAATTGACCCACTTCATGTTAATTCTGATGAAGAATGGGAAAATAATTTTCAGAGTATAGAAATCCATTTCTATTCCCAAGTCATTTTCCAGACAGTGAATCTGTAAGTCAAAGGGCTAAATTTCACTTCAGATTTTAATTACAGACAAATTTCTCAAGAAGCACACCAAACTGAACTAGAATTTAAAAAAATCCTCTTCATATTGAGCCTTAACAAAACAAACTGAGTTTATCTCACAGCCTTCATCTGTGTTATCAGACTCCTGAGCCTGAGAGTCAGGCAGTAACAATATGTGAGAAATGACCCAAGAGTGAAATACTTGGGGTTTTATTGCCTATCAGAGTGCATTGCATCATTCATTTGATAGACACATAGTAACATTCTTTTCTCCATAAAAGCTGCAGTTTTGCTTTATTTATTTAGGTTTCAAGCCAATAGACTAGTTTCATAATGTGCTAATGTTTTCTTATAAGCAACAACATGAATGCTTGTGCATTAACTCTTGACAAGGATGAAAGTATTAAGTGAATGGAATTAAACCTTTATTATAGGCAGGACTCCTTTTATTTGTCTACCATTCTGAATACCATGTAAAACATAACATCCTGCTGCTTTTGAAAACATAAAAATAGCCTTAATGTGGGAGTGAAGATATTAAATATCACTTAAATATATGATATCTATCTCCAGTGAAAACCCACAAACTCTTTTTGGCAGCTGATGCTTCCTTGTATCTTCCTTTTTTTTATTATTGCCTGTGGGTCTTCATTCTGTTGTCAAACATTAACATATTCCTTTTTGTTCACTCTGATGAACAAAAGGGGAGATTAAAGCTCTTTCTTTGTCATATAAACAGTAGCACAGTATTCTGTTCTTTATGCCCTATGTCAAGCTGTCTTGCTTATTTTAACACTTCAAGTCCAGTAGGGTCAAAAATCTGTGTTGTCTTTGAGAGACGAACTGCTTTTTTAGGCTGTCTTGCTTCACTTGTCTCTAAATTCTGAAATTAAGATGCCATTTAAGAAGGCCATTTAGGGAAGAGGCAGATGTTTCAGCCCAGGAAGAAAATATGAGAATTGAGATTTTTTTTCTAATTAAAAGTAACTGAGGAGGTGGATTTCCAACTGACATGAAGAACACATGATTACCGCTTATAAGCTCATTTCAGAGCCCTAGGTATAAAATACTATGATCTACATATTTTCAAACATGCTTTTTCAAAGATACGAGTTACTTATGAATTAGGTCCTTTTTTCCTGGGAATATTTCCTTCAGAACTCAGAATAAACTTTCTCCTATTATCTGAAAACATGAATTTGAAGAATATTTTACTTTATTATCAGATCAATTCTAAATTTTAAAAACTGTATAAAAGTATAGATTTGTACATAATAAATAAATTATTTAATTAAAAATATATTTACAAAGAAGAGCATCTAGTTCAGAAGAAGCCACATGCATCTGGTCTTCTTATTAATTGCTATATTTTTTTTCTCCTGTAGATTGTTTTCTTTCATACGCTTGTTATGCATATTGCTTTCCCACCCTCCCTCTCATTTTCTCATTCAAGTCCAAAATCTGTGACTTGAGCTAACTTACCCTTATAGAAGATATCCAGTCTTCAAACAGATCTCAAATTATTTATTCTACTGAGATTTATCTGTGGGTGGGGTTCTGTGAAAGTATTTTATCTTATTTGCCTTTATTATTATATAGTAACAGACAGTAGACTCTTTTACATGGTGGCTAGTCTGGTGAGACCTAAGCCTTTCAGTGATGCAATCAAAATATTTCTCACTGCCAATTATCAATTCTGTTGTTTTTCCAACAGGATTGTTTTGATTGGTATTGAACTGTCCACTGTCATGGAGAAAAGAATGATGCCTCAGTAAACAGTTGAAGGCCAAAACTGTCCGCTATTTTGAGTTTATGGACTGCCTTGTACAATGGAGAAATGAGAATTGTCATTATTAAATTGAATATATTTTTCTCAATTATAATATCTATTTTGGAGACTACCATTGTGTATGTATAGTCATTTTCCCAATATAGTGTGGGTTTATCAAATTTTAATTTCATTTGTCATTTTAAGGAATCGTCCCTTAGCATCAGGAGATCTTCCCCAGCTATTGGACAGCTTTTAGTTTTTATGTTCTGAATAATTTTATACAATCCACATATTATGACATTATATTATTTAGGTGTTATTCTCAATAATTTTTAAAATGTTGAATTGTACAGTAGGAAGCCAGTGTTATCTATCAGTCTGTGTGAAACTGTCTGTTTAGTCTTATTGTTGTCTTTTATTCAGTGATGTATCTATCAGCACACCTTCTCTCATGTCCCGTGATCTAGAAGTTCTTTAGGAGTACTTGGCCATGGAAATTGTCAAAGCTTTTAGAAAACCTCAGCTATATTATCCTAGCCTCTATGTTTATTGACTCCTTTAAAATCCTGGTTCTAAATTAATTTTAAAAGGTTTTTATGTCATTAGGCCTCTTCACAAAATTTTTTAGCTTTATTTATTTATTAGATCTTTTGCTTGCCTTACTGACTTCCTAGCTTGACCTTGTACTTTCCTTTGCTCTTGTCTGGTGATCACCATGCTGTGGCTAAAACTGTTCTGACCGTTCTCCCCTTGCTGGAGTGCTGTGGGGCCACTGTACTACCTTGCTGTCACCCACAGTTCCCCTTCCTTCTGGAACAGCCAAATGCTGCCCCTCATTAGTAATACCATTGTTTGCAAGCATTACCTTCAGATTGATCATGTTTGTAAGGAAGGATCTGTAGATTCAGTTTTGACCTATCCTTGGTTCTGGGTAATTGAGGTTTTATTTGTTTAGACAGTTTTTTAACTGTGTTCTTCAATGAGTGAATTCAATGAAACTCATACCAGTTTGGCATGAAAAGCTAAAGATGTGTGTATTGGGTTTGTGTGGCAAGGTTTT
>NW_010309706.1:0-858 GCF_000700745.2 Antrostomus carolinensis
AGCCCCTTCCCTCACTACCAAAAACAGTCCCAACACACAAACCCAACACAGCATATTGATTTATTATTTCATAGCTCTCTCCTGCGTGTGAGGAGTCCCTAAGGAGCACAATTCAAGTACATTTCTTTAGAAGACCTTTATTTTCAACTCTGTCCCTACCTCCATCACTTTTGAGAGATGTGCTATCAGATATTTCATGTCATGTTTTCAAATGCACACTTTTGCTACCGAGTCATTCCAGTGAGGCAGTATCACAGGTGTCTTCTGGTCAAACCAACTGGTTCTGACGATCTTGGACTTCTCAAAAATGAAGAGTTGCCCTCACTGTGTTCTGTTTGGTTCCAGAGAGCCTTAGATATGGCACACTACCAAAAAGTCCAGCAGTCACTTAAGACACTGTCAGCCAATTACTGGATGAAGGAAAGGCTGTGGACATTGTCTAGCTGGACTTTAGTGAAGCCTTTGCCAAAGTTTCCCACAGCATTCTCCTGGAGAAACTGGCTGCTCACGGCTCGGATGGGCATGTACTTTGCTGGGTAAAAAACTGTCTGGATGGCTGAGCCCAGAGAGTGGTGGGGAATGGAGTTAAATCCAGTTGGCAGCCGGTCAACCAGTGGTGTTCCCCAGGGCTTAGTGCTGGGGCCAGTTCTGTTCAACATCTTTATCCATGATCTGGATGAGGGGATCGAGGACACCCTCAGTCAGCTTGCAGAGGACACCAAGCTGTGCAGCAGTGTTGATGTGCTGGAGGGTAGGAAGGCTCTGCAGAGGGATCTGGACAGGGTGGATCCATGGGCCAGGACCAATGGCAGGAGGTTCAATAAAGTCAAGTGCCAGGTCCTGCCCTTGGGTCACAAC
>NW_010309707.1:0-15923 GCF_000700745.2 Antrostomus carolinensis
CCCCAGCCCCGGGTGTCGAGGCTTCCTGGCCGGTGCTGGCACCGCGATGAGGCTCCGCAGGAACCCGGCTTGGGGCTGCCTGTTGCCGTTACTGACGGTGGAAATCCCTGCCGTTGCCATAGCGCCGGGCACTTGTTGCGAGGGGCTGGGGGGGAGATGCTGCATTTCCTCTGATTCACCCCGACACTCCTCCACCCACCCCCGTGTCGGTAGCTGAATGCCTGTCTGTAAAACCTCGGCTTTTTCAGCCAAAATAAAGCCAAGTTTTAATAACGCAGCTCTTTGTGTTTTCAGATTTCAGGTACTCAGACTCCACCTTTACCTTCACCTATACTGGAGGCTCCAAAAGGTACTTTTTTTTTTTTACGGCAGTGACTCCCTTCATTTCCTGCTAGCAGTGAGGTGCAGTGGTTCAATACCGTGGCTGGCTTTTTTTTTTTCGTTGTTGTTTCCTTTCCTTTTACAAGGAGGATCAGTAAATTCTCTGCTTTCGTACAAATGTAAACTGAGGAGGAAGTGTCAAGGGAGGTGATCAGAAAGGTGATCTTAGTTGTCAGAGGCTCATTCCTCTGAGTGCTGCTCTGTGAGGCTTCCCTGTTTCTTTTTTTTTTTTAAATTTATGTGGATGCGTAGAATATATGCTGTACATAGACTTAACAGAAACACAGCAAAGGCATCAACATACGATACAAAGTTAATTAATGTTAAAAAACTGGAAAAAGTTACGATTTCAATAACAAATAGGCCGAATTTCACATCAGCACCTTGCATGAGAGCCATATTTAGTCCCATGACAGATGCACAGGACTGTCTGCAATTGACCAAATCAAATTCCTGAGGCATTAAATGAAATGTCAGTATAGCTTATAAGGCTAAAAAATGTTTTTATTGAATATCAGTTTAAATATTTTTAGGTTGTTTTGAGCTATTGGTTATAAACTGGATTGTGCAGGTACACATTTTTAAATTATATTTCAGCATTTGTTGTGTTTGTTTTCAAAAGGAAATACATGTAAAAGCTTAAACACACAACCCTTTCATTTTCCTTCCTTTTAGTTACCTTTTACTTAATAAGGTGTTAACAGTACATGCTACGTCATTCTCTTAGCTGAATTTTATTAGACTTGGCAAGAAGTCTTTTTTTTAAAAAAAATTTTTTTTTTTTTTTTTGTTCTCAGTTCATCTGATATCTTCGGCAGTTGTTTTTCTTTCCCAGGGTACTGTATTCTTTGCACTGAACCTTTCAGTGCAGGCAGTGCTTCCGCAGCCATCCATTCCCCCTTGGGCATGCTTTGGGGTATGGCTGCAGGACCAGGCTGCCAGATGGACCAAGGGCTGCAAGATTCTTCAGAAAAAACGTTTTCCCACCTCACTACCCTACCTCTTCCTACTAAAGCAAAAGACAACTTCTGTCATTTTCAGTGGAGTAGAACAGTTCACCCAGTAGCTGAAAATCTATGTATTTTTAGGTTGCTTGTAGTATACTCTTTCACTTAGGGTTTTAGGATATGTTTTGTTTTAATCTTGTTTTAAAAGACAATTTTGCAAGTCTTGAATACAGTAAAAATTACCTAACAGAAGTACTATCTCTCATGTAATTAAAACGATTGAATTTGGAAGTTAACTTTGCACGGTTTTCCAAACTAAATACTTCAGCAAGAAACCAGGAAGTGAAACCTGTCTATTGTTTCCATTTTCCAAGCTGAATAAAGTAAAAAGCCTAAAGGCATAACTGATGGGAAGCAAACTGGTTTATAAATGTTGGAACAAAATGTCACTTCTGGAATGAGAGTCTGAAGATGGCCTTACATCCCACAGCCTTGAAGTTTAACTGAAGTCAGCATTTGCTTAGGAAACTGTTAGACTGGGAACTAGTCTCAGGACCTTGAAAATTGAAACTGAACTGAGAAACAAACATTATGCTTACAGAAATTGGTGAAAGTGGGTTGCTACTTAGAGCATACTCAAATTTCACTTTCCTTTTCACATTTTGAGGACATTTAAAAAACATCCTTTGAGATAAAGGGTTTCATGGTCTCTGCTTGTTTGTATTGTGATTTAGAAAGAACTTTTACAATATTCTTAGTGTACAGTGGTTTACTGATAGGCAGGTTTACAGTAGTAAGCTCTCTTGTGAAGTTCATAAAATGAAAACCCTAAGCCTTGACTATTAAGAGCCAAACTTTAGTTTCTTACGTCGAAGATGAGTTGGTGGTTTCTTCTTAGAGAGGTACTGGCTGAGCAGCAGCTGTACCGCACCATGTGCAGCATTCGGGCAAGTCTCCAGTACGGGGTCAACAGCAGTGACTTGTACATGGTATCAGTTTAGGAGAGCACAAGGCTATCTGAGGATCTTTTTTCTTGCATTCGGCCATTATTTTTTTGTTTCTGCCCCTGCTGCAGGTGTGGAATTCCTGAGTGGTGACCCCATTTTTTGACTACTGTACTCAGGAATTGCCCCTAAATGACAAAACCTCTGTTACCTCATGATCATAGGCTTGAGTATCATCCAACAGGCCTCGTCCAGTTTCTTCAGATACTCATCCTGATGACTTTTTTGAACCAACAGGAACACAGACTTTTGAGTTGTAGGCAGAGGGGTGGATGTTCACTGGGTGGATGTTCGAATTGAGAAACAGACTTCAATGAGTAAGAGTAGAAATGGTGTGTAAAGAAGATTGCAGTACTTTAGCACTCATTAGCTATGCTTAGAACTAAATCTTTTTTATACTTTATTTCCTTTGGAGATTCCTTTAGGTCAGTGTGACTTTGTTTTAGTGATAGTGGTTAGATACAAGAGCAAAAACCCTTAAAAGAAGGAAATAAGTTTTCTGTTTGAGAAGGAGGATTCTTTGTTTTACCCTTGCATAAAGGCAGGTGACAATACTAGCAAGTTAAACATCACCGGGGGTTTTCCTCTGCATACTGTAGGAGCCTCTCATGTCCATTAAGTGCATGTATCAGTGGTCTTAATTTATGAACAATTTATGAACTTAGAGCCAGATTCTCAGTAAATAAGTCCATGGAAGTTAGTGTACCAGTATTATTTCAGTTATGATGCAAACCTACGGTTTAGTTGTGTTTGTTCTTTAAACTGTTAAATTTATCTCTGTGAGATTTTTTTTCTTGGGCCAGCTTCTCTGACTTTTTTTTTTCTGATTTTTCCCTGTTGCTTGGATTGATTGCAGAGCCTCATCATACATTAATAATATTCAAATATTGAGGTAGGACATGACCATGCTGCATATCAATCCAAAAAGACAGAAGTGATCCACAGTATTCCCACAGTAAAGTGCTGAACTAAACCCTGGGGGCAAGACTTAGCTTTTGTTCAAGTACAGAGGTTTCAGGAAAACCAGCTTATGACTATTATTTTTTTATTCTTTATACAGACCTGTTTCAAGATTTGACCTTTAGGTGATATTAAGCTATTATATTGTATAAATAATCTATGTGGAAATGATAACTGGATGGGCATAAATACGCTTCAAGGAGATCCTGCATTTGCAGGATTTTTCTTGAAAAGTCAGAAGGGAATAATCTCTGTAAGTACAAACATTTGTATTGTATGAATTATCATAAATAATCCTTTACCTATGTAGTTCAGTTAATCCTTTTGGATTGTATTTAATTGTATTTTTTTTTAAATGCACTGCGTTCACACTTCCAAATAGAGTTGTTTGACACTGCAGAGATGCTTCCTGGGTTGTGAAGGTTGTAATTAGCAATTTATTAATGAAAGCACATCTTTTTGCATAATGTAGGCACTGAATATGGGGCAGGTTGTTTATCAATGTAATAATTTTTAATTTCATTGTCAGAAAGCAGTAAGTAGGGTGATAGATTTCTTATAAAGTGAGGTGTTAATTTGGGTGCTGTGACTGTGCAAGATTTACTCTTTAACTACATCTGGCAGAATATCAGCAATGGCTGGATTTTTTATGCTTTTTACTGCAGGATCTAAGAAAGATATTAAAGTGTGAATATGTTGAGTTCTCTTTTTTAAAAAAAGCAATTGCTTGTTTTCTTTTTCCTTTTTTCTGCCCCTGTATGAAACATTGCTCCTCCAGAAACCGTGCCGACTGAACAGGACTGCTGATCTGTCATCTTTGAAATAAAAATGTGTGATGCCTTGATACTGTTTTCACTTTGTATGTCATTTGACATGGTTTACATAGAAGCAGTGTTTGGTTGTACTGAAAAAAAGATGTTTCATTTTTTTAGTGCATTTCTCACCCCCCTCTTTTTTTTCTCAGGCTAAACAAGGACATCATATCAATCCTGAAATATTTCTTCATTCAAATATGTACTTAACTCTCATTGGCAGTGAAGGACAATGACAGTAAGGCTGTGCATAAGAACAGATCTAATACTGCAGCATATTGTAAAGAAACTAGATAAGAACTGTAAGAATGGAACACAGATTAATTTTGTCAGCAAAATTCCCATCTCCCATTTGCACAGTGGACTCTTGTGTTCTGCTTTCCGTACTTTAGCACAATAACAATGGCAGTTCTGAAGAAGCAAGGAAAGTTGAATTTTGGTCTGAGTAATTGTTTGGTTTTGCTTAAAATAATGACAAATTGGTAACTTAGTCTGTTTTAATTTTGAATATTTGGCTTTTTGTTTTCTATTGAAGAGGTTATACGCAGTTATATTGTAGTGTCAGAATTCTTATGATGAATTAATTCCCACCTCACTATAGCAGTGAAATATTTCACAGCTGGGGAGCTCTGCCGCTGAAACAGTAACTAAATTGCTTGTGACTTCTATAGCTAGAGATGAAAACCACTATCTGAAGTCCTACCACATGATGTCCACCAGGTGTTTGAACCACTTGATGATAAATAGATAGAGATAACCCTTTTTTCCCCTTTAGTGGTATGCCCTATTGCTGCTTTTGTGAATTTAATAAAACTGCCTAGATGAGCAGTTCCATTTGGTGAATAATTTTAAAATTTTAGTGTCACTCTGATAAGGCTGAAAGTCTTCAGTACAAAAAAAGCTGTGATGAAAAATGGTTTGGAGCTAATTGATGTGTATTTTTATCTTAAAATTTATGTTAAATTTATATATACTGTAGCAAAAAGGAGACAGAGAACTGAAAAACATTTTTTAAACCAAAACATAAAATTGTGTTCATCAGAAAATATCAAAATGGAAGACTTTCAGACATTTTCATTTTTTTCTGTCCTTTCCAAACTGATCTAGTTTAAGACCAGCCTTTTTTGGATAGGTTAGTTTTAACCTAGATCCTCTGTTGGGTTCATTGCATGGCAGTGTGTTTACTGGCTATGCAAAGTTTGGAAAGAGAAGATTAGACTGCTTTGTGATTGTGATTTTCATTTCTTCATTAAAAATTTTGTAGATGAAGTAGTGTTGAATACAGCCTTGGGTACTTTTAAAAAACAGGTTTGTGTCAGGTATAAATTAAGTTTCAGTTTTCAAATCTCTCTTTAAGACAAGCATTTTCCATTTTATGAATTCCTGGTCACGTACCTATTCTGACTTTATACTACCTTCAAGTGTTGTCAGTGTGTAGTACATATATGAAACCTTCCCATACATTCCTATAGATAGTTTTTTGATAGATACTACAAGAAATTCAGTAGGTGTGATTTAACAAATGATTCATCCTAAAAAGAGATCTAGTAGAACAGTATAGTAAAAGTCATTAAGTGCAACGTTCAGGGTTTGTGAAAAGCAAAATCAACACCATTCTGCTCACAGTCTTATTGAGCTCACCTTTTTTTGATGGTCTCGTGTCTGACATCTTCTTGCCTTGCTGTTAGAAAATCAGCACTGTCTGAAATTAACCCAGTCCCCATCAGTGCATCTTGTAAAACTCAGATACTTAATGGAGAGTATGGTCTTGTGAAGATCTGTCACTGGTCTGGTGAAGTGAGTGGCTGTACCCTTTCTGCTGCATACTAAGATACTAACTGATACTAAGAACAGTACATCCAAATTGTTAAAATCTACCTTTCAGTGAGAAAAATGTGGTTTTAGGCACTTAAATGAATGGCCTAGTTTTCAGAAGTGCCGAATCCCCCTACCACATAATGGTCTCAATATTACTGTGCATAGCTTAGCACTTCGAAAAAGCATCACTATCTTTATGCAGGTGTTTTTGTCTTACAAATGTATAAACTGGTGCTTGAATGGTTCACCAGCACAGAGCTGGGAAGAGTACTTGAATGTCTTTACAGAAAACATTTTCAGTAACAACTTCTTTCTCTGCTTTCATCACATATTTTAACATATCAGGTACCTAAAAATAAACCTGTAGGCTGTCATTGTTAAGGTGTTAATGTGATAAGACAAATAAATTTGAAAGCAGAGTTCACTCTGACAAAATTAATTTAGGTCACTTTTCTCTGTGTTGGGACTAATGCCATTTCTGGCTTTTCCTGTTAGTCTCTAATAATTTCCCTTATTTTTCATTACTCATAAATAAAGAGCTGAAGACACCCGTCGACATATTTTTTCCATGGATTACTTAACTGTGCAGAATATGAATTCTCATTTGAGCCAGAGTCTAATCACTCAGAGTCAAAATACCTACTTTAATAAGCTTCAGCACCTAGAGGGAAAGTAGACTTTTAAACTGCTGGGAGAGTTCACTTCAGTTAAAATTAAAACTAAGAAAGGGATGAAATGTGAGTAAATCTAGAAAAACTCCGATGTATAATTCTGCCTTGGCATTAAATAAATCCCACTTACGAGGACATTCTTAAGAATTAATGTCCTCCTTGCTACAGAAGGGTGCAGATTTTTACAGATTTTTCATTGAACTGGCCTCATCTGAGGAAAAGGACCATCTTTTCACAGGGTGAAATAGACTCAGAGGATAAGCCTACTATCCTGTGCAGCAGTAGCTTGAAAATCTCACTGAAAGAAGAGGGACTAAACAAACTACAGAAATAACATCTCCTTCCTGTGAGAGCATTCTGCATGCTCACACAAGATTGCATCCAGCCTATTTCTATGGGAGGAAGAGCAGGAAAGAGCCTTACCTAAGGACCAAGTACAATTGTTGCTTTTATGAGTCAGACTTCTCTGGGGACAACCCATTATCTCCAGGGAGCTTTATGTCAGACACTGTGTTCCCCTATGTGCTTTGGGCATTATGTAATCCCGTGGGAGTAAGTCATGGTCTTGCACTTGCTCACCTAAGGTAACAGTCAGAAAACAGTCTTGGGTAAAGGTTGGAGGGGGACCATCTTTCCTTAATTTGCTTGAAGGCAGGCAGAGTACCTGTGTGAGCCCTGGAGAAGGCTTTGGCATCTCCTGGCTATTGTAGAAGACAGTGGCATGTCCTGGCAATTAAGTTTGAGCCGAATCACTTCTTCTGAGGGAGACTTCTGTAGTGCTCAGCGGGAGCCTGTCTGGAGCAAAATAATTGAGGGCAAAGAGGATGCTCAAAGAAACTAGCAAACCCTCCGGATGTCTCCTTCCAGCCTCAAGGGATTGATCGGAAATAAAAGGGTCAACAGCCCGTCTCCTGTGTAATGAAACGTACTGTTTGCCAAAAGAGAGTGCAAAAAAATGGTGATATACCATTTGTAGAAAGAAGTATATAATTAAAGAATAAGTTCTTTCAAACTGTGTAGCATTCTGCATTCCATCTTACATATTACATGTTGCTATCTTGAAATCTTATTGCTTTAAATGACTGTTCCATTTTAGGTTTATAGATAAGAATTTTTCATACTTTAAAAGCCAAGCTAGAAGGCATGATAACTTTGTACTGTTCAACTGTCATGTTTCTACTCAATAAGGTGTTTGTGACAGACAGCATTTGCTTTCAAGTAGAAAAAATAGCCTAAGGGTTAGACCCGGTATTCCAGGTCATTAGCTTTTCTGCAAATGATAGAATTTTTTATTATAGGGGTTTTTGTTATATTGCTCATTCTTGCTTATTCATTTTCCTTAATGTTGAAAACTTAATCTTTAATGGGGAGTTCTCAGCTCTTAATAATCATACGTACAGCAAAATATGAAAATAATTAGGATGCTCTTCTGTCAGATTAGGAGCTGGGGTAGGTAAAGGGGTTAAAACAGGAAGCAATTCACTATTATAAAAATACTTGCTGATAGTAAAATGTTTGATCTCAACTATAGCTGTATAAATCCAGAGTAATTCCACTTATGTGACAGGGCTCACTTGGGTCCACAGCAATACTGCTGAATTTTTTATTTGGCCCTGATGATTCCTAGTCAATGGCAATCCAGGTGATTTTTTTTTTTTTTTTTTTTTTTTCCCACCTGGGAGAGAGTTAGGAAGACCAGAGTTCTGTTTTCTTCCATCTTTGCAGATGTATTCTTATATTTGAATACTTCCCTGGATGGTGGGAGATCTGCAGTTTATCCAAGGAAAAAAGCTTGCTTTCAAGCATTTTTACCAAGTCACTGGCATTGCACAGGTCGCAGAAAGAAGGCCAGTTGTCAAAACCATGCTTTTCTTCCTCTGTCTTTTTAGCCTTAGCATGTGAAAACCTGGTTGTCACAGGGTCCTCTTTTAAGAACATAATTTCTTGAGCCACATGAAAACCTCTTTACCTGTTACTCCCTCAGAATCAGTGTTAAATCTTAAGCTCAGTCCCAAAATAGTTTCAGAGCATTTTGTAGATAGAACCATTAGTTGAAATAGCAATGGTGATTTCTTCACAAAGACTATTCTGTGAAACACCTGAAAGGACCACATTGACTTTGTCCAGATTAAAACTGTGAAATCTGGTCATTTTAATATATATTTGTGCAAAACAGTGGAAACATTAAAACAACAGTTTTACAATATTTCGGATCAAAAAATAGAACCTTAAAGTACTAAAAACTTCTGAAAAATATATATTTGGTTAATGCCTTAGTACAGCAGTTATAGACACTATCAATAGCCTTCCCTTGTCAATAGGGCATTATATAAATTAGAGTAATCCACTGGTTTAATACAGTTCTATAAATATTACATGAAATCTTTCATATGTGGTTGTAGCTTTGATAGAGCTACAGCTGAAAACTGAGCTCCATTCTTTTAAGAAGGTATAATGTTAGAGAATTATTTTGCAGTAAAAACTTTAAACTGTCTTACAGAACAAGGCTTGTTAGGCCTGGTGTAAAATTTCAGTAGTAGGGTTTTGTAGAATGAGTTGAAGAAGGACTCATGTTTTATCAGTTGATGACAAGAACAGTGAAATTGTGTATGTTTAGATGGCAACAGGAGGAACGTAACCTCTGCAAGAATCTCCTTGGGCATACGATAGTTTTGTTAATTCAAGCCAACACAAGTTTTAAATTAGTTTAGTATTGGTCTCTAGAGTACAGAGTAAAGAGTCACAATAATCATCCCACCAAGGATGCAAGAACTCTCTGGTCTTTAGCAGACCTATGTGCACATGCTTTTTTTTTTTTTAATATCTATAGCACAAGAGCAGCATTGCCTTTGGCATACAGTGCTGCTTTCTACATGTTTGCTGTGCCAGATTTAGCTGTTAATGGAATTTTTACATCAAACTTCAGTCGTGGTCAAAGCTGTTCTACCTCCATTACTGAAGTAAAATTGCATGGGATTAGTAGTCACCAGTTTAGTTCTTCTTGTTATGGTATTTTGCTGGGTAATCTAAGGACATTTACAATTCTATGCTTTGGCTGTTACATTTTATTTGTTTGTTTTGGTATTCTTATCTAAAGTGACAAATCATGAGAAAATATAGTATTTATTTGGGTTTAGCTATATATAGTGAATTAAAAGAAATGCATTCTCTCTGTGAACCACACTACAGGGGGCAGAGGAGAGGAGAGAGTCTCCAGGCTCTTTCTGTACCTGAATTTATATTTTACTGATAAGCTTTTATTTGTTTTAGATTGTCCCTCTTGTGATGAGTAATTGCTTACTATACTGTTTCTGTATTTAAACATCAATAAGTAGAAATTAAAAAATACTACTTCATAAAAGTGTATACCTTTATTTGAGGCATGAAGATGCACATTCACCCTGTAGTTCAGCTAAAAACTGACCTTTGCCAAGGGCAGCAGACATACAGAGATACAGAGTGTAAATACATTTTACATCTAGCACTGTCTGGCTTCAAGGCAAACATGGATGTGTGGAAGGCACCGGCCTCCCAGTGTGCTAATAACGATTAGGCATTTTCTGTCCAGGAAGAGAACAGGAGTTGCAGTTACAGTCAGGATAAAAGTTACAAAAGCTATTGATTTTGCTCATGGAGGACATAAACTGATCGTCATTTAGGGTCAAGAAAAGCTTTTACCCTGGCTACAAAGTCCTTCCTCATTTCCCCTATTAGAAAGGCATCATCAGCCAACAGCACAGTGGGTCAAGTCTTTGCCTGAAAGGCCACTGTGAAAGGTGGCATGTCTTGCCTGGTGTGACAATTTCTAAAACATGTCTCCAGCATGTTTCAGTGTATGTAACAATTGCAGAGCTTTTGACGTAAGTGCTGAGCGAATAATCATAAAGTGCTGTTATTAATGAGCATTTCGCCTTTACTCTGTCTGCTTATAGCACATTCCTGTCTGTATTTTGTCTCAAGTTATTTCTCTGTTGTACTTTATGTGATGCAACATTATTACCATATTATCAGCTAATTTAAATTGAAAAATTGCCATGGAATTCAGTAAAGTCGTGCCAACTTATCGTACTGAGGACCTGTCTATAATTATATTCATCTTGTTAAGGAAGTTTAAATAGAGCAAAGCTAAATGTAAATATAGTATGTTATCTTCATTGACTTCTAATAGAATAGTTTAATATATGCATGATTAGATACATACCAAAAATGAAATTACACATTATTTGTACTTGCATTTTAGGTGACAGGTAAGGACAAATTTAATGGAATCTGATAAAGTGAGATATAAATTATGTGCTTTGGGATTGGCTTATATTGAAGAAGGGGAGATGACAACAAAATGAGGCAGAGGTGTCTGAAGTTATAGAGACTTGAGAAGTTTTCCCACATAGCAAACGAGTGTTCTAGCAGTGAGGCACTCAAGTCTCAGGTTTGCATGTGGTACAACTCCATGAGGAAAGGCCCTAGCCAAGACACCACAGTGGTCTCTTTTTTCATTTTCAGTGCTAGGGTGAGCTTAACACAGCACTTGACTGCTTGTTGGATGCATAGATGTTCCCACAGGAAGGTGGGAAGGAATGTCTTGTCCCACAGAAAATACCACCTCTGCACTCCCCCTTGAGAGATAATGATGACTTCGACCTGTAGAAGCTAGGGAGGTTTTCACACCAACCCTTACCGTGTCATTTCCACTTTGTCCGTGCCACTGGAGAGCATAGGTTCCTTACAATTGTCTTTCCATTCCTTCCTAGCTTGTTATTTTCCACCCTTCTTTCTTCTGGCCTTTTGTTTTCCAGAGATGCTCTGCATACTGATTTATTCTGACAAAAACTGGTGTCTCTTGTGTTCATATTGTTGAAGCAGATAGATGTGAAGTGGTTGGTATTAAACAACTGTACTATGCAAGTTAACAATGTGGAGCAGCTATAGATCACATATGTCCTGGTTGTGTTGAGATTTTTTATATGTATATATATATACACTGAAATGCTTGTTTTGGTCCTTGGGAAGCTTGACCAGAATAATAATGGGTGCTGAGACTGTTAACCAGAGCGATCATATGTTCATGGCTGTTCGTTATTCTGTTTTTGGTTTCTACTATGTAGGTGGTTAGAAAAAAAAGTCACTCTTGAAATAATTGCAGCTGCAGCCTGAGTTGTTTGCTGATTTATGTTTAAAAATCTTTTTTTAAAAGACTAGGATGTTTTTGAGATTTCTGTTATACCTACATAAGACTGAAGATGGATGTTTAGAAATAGAATGTATTTCAGATCTTTCACTGTAGATGCTGCGCAGGTGTAAGAATCCATTTTAATCTGAACCAATAAAAGTTGCATGGTCTTATGCATTATAAAAAAAAAATTTAAATAGAACTGCAAAACAAATAAAAAAATATATGTTGCTTTATACAGTTTCCCATTCATCATTTTACAGGGTACTTACTCTTTTAAAAGCACTATTTATGGACCTTTGGGAGTCTCTCCAGTAAGTATCTTTTGATTTTCTTCCCCTGAATATAGGAAACCTGATTTTTCCGTCACTAACAATGCACTTTCTATTAGGTGCACGGTGCTATTAGTTGTTGCTCTGCACTTCCAGGATGTTGAGTATTTGCTTTGGCGTTCATTACAATGTTCTTTTCATGTATTTGTCCAGTAATATAACTGGTTGAGTGTAACTTTTCACCTTCTATGGTGCTGTTTGAGGTTTTCCTTGGTTGGCTCCTGCTTTGATTTGTAATAATGTAAGTGAGGGATGAAAGACTCATCCTGTTGCAGACCTGTTGGTGGAGTTTCACCGGTGTGAGCTGGACTCCTTGGGTACATCTGTGTTTTTTTAAGGGTCAGGCCTGAAAACTAGGTTTGCCTAGTGCACAGATCACCAGCCTCGTAGGCACAGGATAGGTGAAGTGTGCCCTCAGCACACAGGACCTGTATGCCTAAGAAAGTATGTCGGGGTGCTGTGCCAGGAGGTACAGCTGGAGCAACAGCCCATGGGGCTGTGCCTTGCACAACCCGGTAAACAGAGGAAGGGAGAAATTCTTGTGCATAGACCCTTCCTGAAGGCTGTTCTTCCACACCTCAGCCGATGTAGCACTGTGATCTACCTGAAGTGGCCACCTTTGATCAAAGAGGTTTCAGAGCAGGATGGAGCACTGCTGCCCAGTGCGCTCCACCAGCTCTTCTCACTGCCAGCTGTGGGGCAGAGCCTGGCAGCTGCCGTGGGAGCGTGCGCCTCTGTATGACTGCTATCCTCCCACATCAGGACAAGTGTGACTTGTGGCAGGCTGGCAGATAGCATAGTTCTACAGGACCATTTGGTGGGAGTCAGGTCAGGTGAAATAAATAATTAACTACTTCAATGAAATAATACGTGGGGGAGGAAAAACCCTTTTGTTGCCAGCAGAAAGCTCTTGAGGCAAATGGAAGCAATTCAGTGAGTTCAGTACCTGTGAAATTTGGTAAAAAAGGATTGAAGATGAATCACAGACCTCTCTCATTGCCTCTGCTTCCCAGAGGGCTCAGAGTCCTTCAGATTATGCATAAAATACTTTCTCCTGGAGAGGGGCTAAGCAAAGAGTATCTCTGTTCCAGTGCTAATTTCAGATAGTAATCTAGCATGCACAAAGCTGCAGCATATGCAGCTGCTCCAGCCCATATCCAATGTGTACATGCACCTTGATTTTAAATGAGTGCTGTCAGCTTTCTCGTTAGCTTTCTGTCCTTTCTTCTTCCTCAGAGGTTTTATAGCTCTGAACAGATCTGAGCTCTCCATAATAAGAGCTCTTAATTTTTTTTTCTTTTCTTTTTTTCTCTGATTCAACTCTGTGTGCGTTTTTAAAACATGCATGCAAAAGGATTTTGCCCCTCAGTTTCCTGGTGAGTTGCCACAATGGCCAGGAGGGTGGCAGAGGTTCCACACCATTGCTCGGGGGAGCACTAAGGTGTGACCGAACGTGGCACAGCTTTGTCACAGGAAGAGGTTCGCCGTTTCCTTTTTATGTCTGCTGCTGTTGCATGAAGGAGTATAGAAGAGAAATCTGGAGGGAGTAGTGAAAAGAAAGAGCACGAGTCGGCATTCAGCTCTGAATTACATCAGTGCAAAGTGGAAGTCTGGCTGTGTGTGAAACGGCATCTTTATTAAAGAAATTGTGTGTTAAACGGTGGCACAATGTTATTTGTTACCATCTACTTTCATCTACAATTAAAATAGTTTAAAAAACAATAAGCGTGATCTAAATATCTCTTTTCTGATTATCTGTTTACCTCTGTATTTTCTCTCAGAGTTGTTTATAGTTTATTTTTAAATGATAATAGTTCTGGCAGGAGGTTGAAGCTGCGTGTATGACATATTATGGTAGTGCTGTTTCCTTCAGAGATACAATGGCAGGTTTTGTTTCATTTTATTTTGAAGAGCTGAGGATGACCAATACCACACCTTATTCTAGTATTTCTAAATAAAATAATGGTAAAAAAATTATGTATCTGACTGACATGCATTCAAACCTCAGGTAGGTAAAACAGTTGAGCTGTTCCACCCCTAGTATTTTGAATTCCTTGTTGGATGCTGCCCATGGCTCTGCAGTGACCGTACATTGGTTGGGACATTAGCTGCTTCTGAGTGAGAATTCTTTACAGCTCTCAGACTTCAGTAATTTCCATGTCTAATGATGGCAATATGCTCATCATTAACTAGACAGCATACTCTACTGAAAAATCCTTGAATAGTGAGGTGAAGGCTGAGTGGGCTGGGGTGATGTTGGGACTTTCCTGCATAGATTATTTCTGGTTTGAACTCAGTTGGTCAGAACTGCTGAGGTTTTTAATGCTGTACTTGTTAAGTTTCAGGCGATTATTGCATAAACACTTCCATTTTGCTGCTGATTGGTATTTTGACTGAAAAGAAATACACAAAAGGTTTCTACATTTAGCTGGTTCCTCTTCACCTCTAGACTTTGTAAACTGATGACATGACATAAACCTAACTAAAGAGAAAGCACAGTTTTATTTCCTTTATATGGTTATATTCTGTCTTTATCATTCAATTTATTTCACTTAGAGATTATTGGAGTAACTGAGGCAAATATTTAATGTTTGGCAAAATTTAATTTTGAAAGAATTCAATTCATAGTTCAAATTGCTTTGATGTGTTTTTCTGTCTTAATACCGGTAGCTGGAGTTATCTGCATAAAGCTGGAGCAATGATACTGGTTTTATTTACGCTTGAAGAACTTAACTCTATGTGTCTGCCTGGTTACCTCTCTAGCTAAAAACCTTCCTTATGTTTATACGTAGTGTGTATGTATTTACAGGGGCTTCAGGTACTCAGTGATTTCCTTTGTTAGTAGTACTTGCATTAACATTGACCATCTCACATGGTCATTTCATGTTCAGTAGCATTTTAAGAGAATAATAACTGGTCAAGGGACTATCCATTAATTAAACTTGTGAGGGATTCTACTTTATCTGAGATTTTCGTCTGGATCATCCAACATGTAATGTGGCACGTTTATGTTCCTGATACAGGCACATATTTGTGTTGATAATGGGAAGCTGGATCACTGAACTGTCAGCTTTCTTATTTCATAACCAGCTACTTCTGAGTTACACTAGTAAAATGGCAAATGATGCTGCAGAGATGTGTTGGTAATGGCAAAAACATTAATCTTTTAGGATAAAATTGAAAAGAAATTTATTTTCTGTTGAAAGTAAAGATGGATGAACATGCTCATGCTGAGCAAGTGCCAGTGTACTAGTAAGAAGGCAGTGGGGCATTTATGTCACAGAAACTTACACTCATTGGCCTTTTCAACCATTCTCCAAGTATTGGAGGCATGAGATTTATTAACGTCTTATAGCACCTGTCTTGCAAGGCATACTGGCCTTATATCTGGTTTCCTCTGCACTGAAGCTGCTGGTGTGGGGACCCAGCTCCCAGCAGGACTGTCAGGCTGCTGAGGAGAAGCTTTGCAAAGAGAATGTCCTGAGGTGCCCGGTAGAAAAAGCTGCCAGGTTTGTGTCGGGACATGTACTCTCAGGGAATTTAGGTACTTGCCTCCTGTCCAGATTCATGAAGCATTAGATATCTACACCAGCCCTTTCTGTTCCAAAAGTAAGGCTAAATATATTGTGGCAGAAATTCCCTTTCCTTCAGTAGCGTATGATCCTGCTCTAGTCCCAGGGGGTAGAGATACCAGGATGCTAAAGCAGCACATCCAGCCTCACAATTAGGCTGCTCTGGACTGAAAACAGTGCCTAAACATTTCTTAAATCCACTGCGTTGTCCAGGCCCCTTCTCATTGCTGTTGCCCAGGGCTCAGTGTTGGGGCCA
>NW_010309708.1:0-7684 GCF_000700745.2 Antrostomus carolinensis
CAACACAGCAGGTAATTGATCACAACTTTCCTAATGCTGCAAATCTTTACATGTTGGAGTAATCTTACACACTGATCTGTGTATGTTCAGTGTGCCTGACCAGCAACTGTAGCTTAAGCAGTTGTCACTCCCCACGTCATGCTGTGCACGTATTTATGTGTCTATCCAGCAAATGAGAACTCATCTCGTGGAGGAATAACCCATTAGTACTTTGTTGCCTATTTGTTTTCCCCGGGTTATATTTCAGGTTGTTTGTCATTTCCCTGGTGTGGTTCATTGAACAGCTTTATAAATGCTTAAGTGATACAGCTCTGAATGTCCAACCTTAAGACAATTTAAATGGTTTTATCAGGATATTTTAGTGCCTTTGCCTGTTAAATCTCCTATATCTGCATCTATCTACAGTATCTATTAGAATCAGTTCAGCATGTCGCAGTTTTTCCCACTCCTTAGGGCTCTGCGTGTGATAACTGCTTGTCCTTCTGTCCCGCAAGGCTAATATCCTTATCATGTCTTTGCAAACACTCACCTCTACCTTGCAGGTACCAACTAGCCATTTCACTCCAATAGTCCAAATGATTTAACATAATAAAGGCAAATTTATTTGAAAATGATGACCACTGTACTCTGTTAAAGGCATGCAACTTCTGTTTCAGAGCTGAAAAAGGGATCATACATCCAAAACCAGCCTTTTTTTTTTAATTTTTAATTTTTTTATTTCCCCCCCCTAGCTCTGTCAGCTAGTTTAATAAATGATGTTGCTTCTCTTTTCAAGCCCTACTTTTGCTTCCTTGGTGGGCTTCCACGTGAATGGAGCATGACTGAAGCTAGTTCAGGAGGCAAGCCAATGATTGACCAAAAGCCCCTTTCACCCACTGATGGAGGACTGTGCTGAAAGTCTCCGGCTGGTGCTTGGTGGCAGGTCTGTGTTTCCTCAGCCCCGGGGTCAGTTCTTATGCTGTCCCTTCTGCTGTGCTAGCCCAGCTCACAACCTGGCAACCACAACAACAAAAAAGTATTTTTCAGTTGAATCAGTTTCCTGCTCAGATCCTTTCATGGCCGTGCCCTGGGGCATGGCAGAGAAGGTGATACAAAAGCAGGTGGTGCCTCTGCTTGCCCTGGCACAGTGCCACTGAACACTCGACCAATCCCAAGTATTTGTTGCCTCTCTCAGCTTGAGTTACTGTGTCTAAATGGCTCAGTAGACAAACACTTCGTATTTCTAGATTTATGACATACCTAAATAGTTAGACTGGAAAAATGTACAGGTGGAGGAACATTTTGATAGCTTATTTTTCCTGTTCCCTAGAGTGAAGAATACAGCAAAATGTCAACTCTTCCTGGTAAAATTGGCTGAACTTCAGCTTTTGATAGTGCAACAGTCTATTGTGGTATGAATATTTTACATTCATAGCCAATATGCAAAGTCTCTGAGCACATATTAGATTTTCATTAATACAGTTATCTATCTTGTGGACACAGTGCATCACAGTTCCTTATCCCTCATGAGGGAATCAAACAGGAGTTAACTTTCTTTCTTATTCTAAAGGTAGAGAAAATATTCCTGAGAAGTGTCTTAGTTCTGTTCCTTTTTATTTTTTTTCTCTCTTACTGCAACAAAGTATATTTTTATTTCAAATCAACTTTCATTTTACAATAATAAGTCTATATGAGAAAGTTTACAAAACATATTCTTTACGGTATCTCTAGTTAGATCAGAGTTAACATTACTTAAATGTGGAACTCTCTGCAAAGTTAGAGTTTATTCTGAAGTAATAAGAAAATGTCCTGAACTTGGAAAAACAAGTTAGCCATGCAATTAGCCCTTTGAATAAAAAAACACGGAGATGAATGAGCATTGAGGTGATGCTTATGCTGTAACACTAGTCTTAATCCTGTGCCATTTTTGTCAGTGGAGATGAATAAATTGTGAATCAAAATAAGATCAGTACCATAGACTTTAACCTTACTCCCACTGAAATTCTGAAGTTAACATGAGCAGATTGTGTAAAGCAGACTTGTAAAGTGAAATCCTGAACACATTAAGTTAATGGGACTTGTTGTAGAGTATGATTTTCTTCCTTACTGTCCTACTGTAGATTTAAAAGGATAATGCCACATAAATTCTCCAAACATTATCTTCACAAGCAGATGGTCTAGAATTCTTTTTTAATAAATGAAAATTTGCATTTTGAAGAAAACAGAAAAATGTTAAGTGCTTAAATTAATGAGTTTTCTCATAACCAGGTCCATTTTAGTTTTGATTATTAGTAACCTAGTGAGTGCAGCAATATCTCCACACCCAAATAATCTTGACAGATAATGTACAATAATGTAGTTCTGCTACTCATATGCTAGGAGGGTTTTCCTGAGTATTAAAAAGTACTATAACATGCCTCACACAAACTGACTAAGTGCCATATATGATCATTCAGATGTGTAGCCTTAGTTCCTCCTCTCATCCCGAAGCTAATTACTGCTGTGTCATGGCTGATGGCTTTGTAAAATGTACTTTAGGCCAACTGACCCACGCTATGGCCTTTATACTCTTAAACTGCATACTGTCATAAAATAAACGACAAAATAAGAGCTTTTTTTAAAGGCTCAATTCACAATATTGGTAACATAAATATAATTCCAGTGTTCAATATTCCCATTAATTTGTGATGTCCAAGTGTCAGTCTAAAACCTATGATTTTGTGTTTTTCTCATATATCTCTATTTTTACACAGCTTCTAGATAACTACATTATTAGGTGGCCTATCTTAAAAATTAAACAGTGACAGAAGAGTCTTTCACTTTTTTAAGAAAACGAAAATGAGCCTTCTGGGTCATATCAGAGGTCTGTATCTTTTGAGCATCCTTTCTCCTAGTGAGGCCTAAAGCAGGAGCTTAGTGGAGAACCAGGCAAATGGATATCTTGAACACTGTCTCTCTCAGGCTCCTACAAATGGTTTGTGATTCAAGGACTTCCTGAGCTAGGGGCATTAAAGAGTATTTCCACGTATTCAGTACCACTCATGGGTTTTCTTCTTTTCTTCCTAAGTATGTAAATTCAGTGATTTGAGAGTATGTTATTTGGGGATTTTTTTGCCATGGTATTGAAACATGTGCAAAGAACTTTTTTCAAAAGAAACAGAGAAGGAAAGAATGGAGTTTGCATTCATGTTGCCAACATCATCACTTTTGTCTCTTGCAAGAGCAGTTCCACTTGATGACGTCTTGCTGCTCCAGAAGTCCCTCATTCCTGAATTTCAGGCTGCTGGCTGACACCTTGTAGGCTCCAGGGGAACACAGGTGTCGTGGATATGGAAACCAAGGTCTTCATCCAAGAAAGTAGGCTTTCTTTACCAGTACAGAGCCCTGGAACTTGGCTCAGTGTTCAGTGGTGAGCCCCTGCTGCCTGTGGAGCACAGGGAAAAGTGCTCATGGCAACCCGTGTTGCTAGGCAGATGGATGATTGTGTTTTGTTCCTGCCACCGTGTTCTCAGGGATCCTGGCTTCACTTCTAGATATAATTAATGGTAATAAAGTCTGAAGGTTAAAATATGTGGATCTCTAGGGCCATTTCTGTGCCTGGATGGGATGGGGAACAGCAACCTCGCACTTACATATAAAAGCGAGAGCTTTTTTCTGCTGCAGCTCTTTAGGCATAGTCCCAGAGGCTAAGCACTGCCAGGAGCTCCTTGACATTGAGGAATGTTGCTGAGGGAAAGAAATGCTTCCTTTTTCCTAGTAACTAATTTTTAATGCATGTTCAGCCACTTTTCCTCAAATGCAACTTTTTTGAAGCTGGACAGGAGCAGCTAAAGATCCATAGGATCAGAGCTGTATATAAGCAGCAAGAGATACTTGCCAGGAGAGCTCCAATACCATCCTGTGGACCAAGAAGGATTTGAGATACTGCTATTATAAGCAGCCTTTGAACCTATTCCTTTCCCCTTCCTTCCCTCTTTCTGAGTTTTACTTACGGGCTCAGATAACCACTGAGCTTTCTCCCTCTAAAACGACATCTCACCCTTCCTGCCTTCCTCCCTATTTCTCCCTCAGCTCTAATTGCATGGTCCAACTTCCTGGCTGTGCTGATTCAGATGCTTGTCAGACCCTTTACTGAATTTCTTAAAATGGCAGAAAATTATTCATTTTTTGATGGATTGTTTTTCTACTAGTTCAGTGACTCATACCTGTTCTCAATGAATGGTGGAGCCAGCACAAGGCAGAAGAAGGATGTGCAGCCAGCACTAGAGAAGGAAGGATAAGACTTGAAGAAAGAGCTGGATCTTGCCATTTCAGCATTGGTGAACTCCCCATGTCTTGTGTAATCATACCCTCTGACATTTTATTTAAGAGATTATGATTTTGGGCTTTTTGATTTATTACCTGTATGAAAAATGAAGGAACTCCCTCGCCAATTTACATGCTTTTTGCTGCTCTGCAGGTCAGAGCAGGAAGACTTTTAGTTTTCAAAAAGAAAACACAGTGATGACAGATAAGGTTAATATGAAAATACCAGCAGTCTGGAAGAGGTCAATGGTAAAGCCAATAATGGTATGCATGCCTATTTGTCTGTCTGTACCCAGAGGAAGAGTAGAACAGAGATGCCAAATGCACTTGGGTCATTTGTGTCATATTGGTGAAAAACGGTAGTGCAACACTGAAACATTTCCTGAGTGGCAGGGCTGTACCCATTTAGCTACAGAGGAGTTATAGGTAGACTCCTGTCACAGAATTGTAGCTATTAATTGACTCTCTCTGGGAAGGGCAAATGAATATGCTTCTTTGTGCCTTCAGTTATATGGTCACCAAGGAGCCTTCCATAGTGAAGGTCTTCAGCAGGTGCTCAGAGCAAAGATGTGTCTAAATGCTGAAATCCTGAAACCATAGGGGGACACCACTTTGCAGCACATTATTATACCTCCTTGAACTACTTTATCTTTTACATCACTTCTCCCATTTTAGATCTGTTTTTTATTGCTGAACAAAATTTCTGAACATATGCATGGAAAATATACCAAATGTGTGATAGGACCCTGATAGCTCAGAGGAATGTATGTGACGAAATTAGGTGCAGAGGCAAGGGTACCTTACATCTATTAGACTTCAGTGGATTCAGGCTTTATGTCAACAATGCTGGTTTCTTCCATATTTTTCCCTGAGATATTTTTTGACATTTTTAAAATTACAAATTATAAGTTTAAAAGGGTACGTTCTCTTCAGAGGAGCTCTTTAAAGATCTTGCATGCAGCAGCTGATATTTCAAGCTGTTGAATTAGTAGCTCTGGGTTTCCTTTTGTACTTGTCTGTGCCAAAACGCGATTAGTTGTTTCAGCCCACTCATACTCTTGGTTTGAGATGTCTGTGCATTAAGTTAGAAGGGAAATCGTCATGTGGTTCAGGTCCAATATTTTATTTGCATTATAATTGTTAACATTTTTTTCCTACATAGATTTTTCGAGATATATTGCCATGAAATTTTAAAGCAGCAAGTTCTCATTTTGAAGTGCTTTCTCATTACATATTTTGTTCTGTTCCTGGAGACAGGTTATAGACCAGACCCTTATGTGTGAGGAATTGGGGGAAGAAGCAGAAACAGGTGCTTACACTTGGCTGAAAGCTATTCAAAGCAAAAGGGACTCCAGGCTGGAGCAGGTGATGCAAACGAAGCACTTTCATTTAGAGTAATTGTCCTGAGTAGAATCTCAACAACAGGGGCAGGACAATGCAAAATACTATTTTGCTGAAATTAGTATTAGCTGCAGGTCACAAAAGATTCTGCAGCTAGGCTACAGGCATCGAATTTAACAAGTGCAAACATCCAGGATCTGACCAGCACTTCTGTATACTCAGAACAATGCTCTCCCCGAGGAGCTATTGTAGCAGCTTGTGAGGGCTGGAGTCAGCTGCTACAATGGGACGTAGACATTGTGGGCATACACAATATGTCATAGCTGCTGCATACTTCATGATTTCCCCTTTCTTGATCAGCTTTTACACACTGCTTTCGTTACCATCCCTCTGGGAGGAAACAGAGACAAGCGTGTGTCAAATACGAAAGTGTGGTAAAGAAAGCCAAGCGCAAGTCCTGCAGAAATTGCTGGGAAGATGTTAAAGGTAGTGGCCTGAGTGGAGTTACTGTCGTATCATGTCACATTTGCAGTGACTCACTGCAATTCAAAGGCTATGGTGAAAACACAAGAATCTCAATAAATTATCATAATTGGCAATATTTGTATCTATTTTAAAGCTGAATGTTGTTCATATTTTGGGTATGGATTTGGCATGAAAACCTGAATGACTAGAACAGGATTTTTTAAAGCTTTTATTAGGGAAATGTGGTAAACACTTTGAATTAGTGTAGCATTTGTACAAGAGCTGTAAGTGTCCTATGATGAATCAAGTGATCTGGAAACTAACAAGAAATCTAATGCTGGGCACAATATTCAAGAAGATTAAATTCCACATTTAGGGTAGGGGAGGGAAAAGCTAAGAAAGCTCCGTCCTTGCCAAAACAACATATTTAGCACTTCAGTTTCAAACATGTGGCTGATCTACCACCATAGATCAAAACCAGGAAAGGTTGTGGAAGGGTTGAGGGAATACCAAACGGGACCCCTGTAAGAATGGAAGATGAAGGCCTTTCCTTCTGCTGCTGCTGCTGCTGCATCCTCTCACTTTGGCTGCCGCGCTGTTCTCACCAAAACTGCTGTTATCAATGTGAGAGGAAACAAATCCGTGCTACTCCTGTAGTCTAACATGTAATTTAAAACACTTAGTTACTTTAATAAACTGCTCAAGTCTGTAGATAACCTTTCAAAGGAACCAGATTCGTTAGAGAGTATAATCAGCTGTTTCCCAACAGAATAATGGTGTGTTCTCTTGGGCATCTATTATACCCTCTTTACTCTGAGCCACATTCAATAAAAACCCAGAAATAAGTGGCTGAAAGGCAAATAACAACTGTTATGTTATTTAACAAGTAAGCATTTTTTTTTTTTTTTTTAAGCAAAGAAGCCCTGTTTAATGTGTTTCTTGAAATTTCAGGCTTCCATGAATACTGAACTCATCGTAACTGTTTGTTTGAAGAGGTGGAGGCAAGCGTGAGTCGTTGTCATCCACACAGGCTTTGCAAAAACTGAACATCTGACAAACAAGCACCTGCTGTGGCGAGGACAAGGTTTTAGTTCTAGGAATTTCATAAATATTTATTTTCTATGAATATACAGTTGCATCTTGCTGGAATATTAATATTTATATTTTCTCTACTTTCACAGTTGTTTTAGAGTCAGAAGAACCAAGCATTGCAAGCACGTCTAAATGCAAGCTAAATTTAAACTGCTCAGTTGTATTGAATATTGCTCAAACTGAATATTTTAGCTGTTTTAGAGCAATGGTATTTAGAATAAAATGTTCTTTCACTTTGTAAAGCCCAGACACACAGAAATCTCTGCAATTGCTGGGAAAACTCTATTTTTAAGAGCAACGGGAGTGCTGTGAAGTGGCAGGTTTATGGGGCCCATCGGGGGCCCGGCTGCCAGGACAGGGGTGCGCAGCGCCCAGCAGCACCGTGTCCCCGGGGCCAGATGTGGGGTTAGGTCACCTTTCCCCCCTCCTTAGCACAGCCGGGATCGACACCCTGAACCCCGGCGCGGGGTGGCGCAGGGCCCCGCGGTCTGGGGAGCCGGCC
>NW_010309709.1:0-2898 GCF_000700745.2 Antrostomus carolinensis
AGAGGAGAGGGAAGGATTTATCTGTATATGTGTCCCAAAGTTAATCTGAAATGTGGGAATCTCTTAGCTTTCTCAGGCTCCATCCTTTTTCTGTACCAAAGTGCTGCCTGAAAGGCAAAACACCAGCCTGACCATCTGTTCCAGTCAGGCTGCTGAGTTACAATTTGACCCTGCCAGGTAACAAGGGAATGAAGTAGGTGACTTTCTAGAAACTTTTCCAGCATTTCTTTCTACAGTTTCTAGAATTGAGGAGTCTTAGTTTCATTTTAAAAGTCTCTTTATATAAGCTGATGTGACAGGCACCTATTAATAAAGCACAAACGTTTCTGTCTTTCTTAATTTGTCCCTAAATGTAGATAAGACTATTGCACACTATCAGAAGTATCAGAGATTGCTTGTGTTTAGATCACGCTTGTGTTTACCATGTGCTTCATTTGGTCTGTGGTATTTATCGTCACTATGTCTAACAAGAACAAAGCAGCCGTATTACTTGGCTTCCTTATACTAAAAGCCTTTTTTTCCCTTTTAAATATCAGAGAAGTATATCTCAGTTCTTATACCCTGCACCCAGAAATATTTCAATTCAAGTGAAACATGATAATATTTTTCCAGAAGTCATTGAAGCTATTACCAAACTAAAACAGGGCACCCGGTGATATAAATCCAGTTATTTTACAACCACGAAACCAGTGAAGGTTACTGTGGCTTTTCCTAATACACTCAGAAGTATAATTCAAAAAACCCCAGCCTGGGCTTTTAAAACAGCAATGCAAGTTTCTGCCTAGCAGTTTCATTTGCAAGAATATAAACATAAGCTTGGGAATAAGTTAGAACACTATATGTTGTACAAAGGCTTACAAACAAAATTTGTGTTGTGTATTTCACATACATACATCCTTATTTCAACAAAAATTGCAGTAGACTGAAGGGGTGTGGTTAGTAGGTCGGGAGAGGTGCTCCTCCCCCTCTTCGCTGCCCTGGTGAGGCCACATCTGGAATATTGTGTCCAGTTCTGGGCCCCACAGTTCAGGAAGGACAGGGAACTGCTTGAGAGAGTCCAGCACAGAGCCACCAAGATGATTAAGGGAGTGGAGCATCTCCCTTATGAGGAAAGGCTGAGGGAGCTGGGTCTCTTTAGCTTGGAGAAGAGGAGGCTGAGGGGAGACCTCATTAATGTTTATAAATGTGTAAAGGGTGAGTGTCATGAGAATGGAGCCAGGCTCTTCTCAGTGATGCCCAACAATAGGACAAGGAGCAATGGGTGTAAGCTGGAACACAGGAGGGTCCGCTTAAACTTGAGAAAAAACTACTTTACAGTGAGGGTGACAGAGCACTGGAACAGGCTGCCCAGGGAGGTTGTGGAGTCTCCTTCTCTGGAGACATTCAAGACCCGCCTGGACGCCTTCCTGTGTAATCTCATTTAGGTTCCTGCTCCAGCAGGGGGATTGGACCAGATGATCTTTCGAGGTCCCTTCCAATCCCTGACATTCTGTGATTCTGTGACTGAAAAAAGAAACAGACTATAGTACCATTTTTCTGTCTAGTGATTAACTGGAAGTTCAAAAAATAAACAAAAAAGGTGATAATATTTAGAATTTGTTCAGCCAGTTGTGCTCTTGTAAGTTAAAGTTTTTCATTAACTGTAAGCCTCGTACAAAACTCTGACCATTCATTTAAATCACATGTATACTATATTTGTGCAAAATCAGCATCAGTGAACTCTGTAGTTTATGCTTTTACTGTGCTTAGTACATTGAGGACTTAATCCACAATGCTCCCATGACTCATAGAATTATAAAGAAACAATATTAATACTTCACATCAGATCCTATATAACACCTTTGAAAGACAATGACTCTTAGGCCACCTAGAGGCTTTTGTAGACATCTATAAACACAAATCTCAATTTAAAAAAAAAAAAAAAAAAAACTAATGTAATGTAATATAATGGAACAATGATATTTATTTCTCTCCTGTTTCAGACCAAGATCTTTCAAATATTTTAATGACAAGGAAAAAGAACAAGGACATAAAGAGAAAAGTAGCTATGTGAAAAGTAGGAAAACATTGAATATAAGCTGCTTTGCCTATCCTGGTGACAAAACTAATGAGCAGGTGACCAAAAGATGAAAGTATGTTAAAAGGAGCTGGTTATCAGAGAAGGAATGAGAAGCTGCCTGTGGCAGCTTGCAGTGTCTGTGATCAACAGGTTGTAATTAATTCCCAAGAGAAGGGAGCTACCTTGGAGAAATCATATCAAACTAGAGCCTTGAGGCAAACGCCGGGTGTACCTGTAGGTCTCTGGTATTTCACTGCAGGGCTACAACATATCAATAATCATACTACCTTTAAAGTAGCTTTAAAATATGTTTTTTCAAAAGGAGATGAACTCTTCAGAATAAATTATTTTTGAAATCATACACTCCACAAAGTCACATACACTCCCAAGGCCATTGAAGGAAAACTGCAGAAAAGTACAAAGCTTACTGGGCTTGCCTGTTTGCTTGTATTAGCAGCCAATAACATACTATACCACTAATGTCTTTACCCAATTACAGGATTGCCAAAATATCTACATCTCCACTCAGATCTAAGCATAAAGGTGTGTTCTTAAGGGAGCTTATTATAATAAAATAACACATTGGGCTGGAGCTTTTTTGCACCCTGGCATTTTGTGCTCTGTGTGCAAACTTACCATGTTTCTGCATAAGACAAAAGGTTCATTGAAGAGCTAGTCACAGATGGGAGAGAGAAATCTATGGGAAAATATATTGTTACTTGTTCAAACAAATGCAGTTTTTCAAAAAGTCAGGAATCCTGAAATGAACTAATGCTTGTACTTGCTATTTTTGAACTGTTGGCTTAGAGGGTTTGGGTCTGTTGGATGGTAGGGGAGTT
>NW_010309709.1:2909-11118 GCF_000700745.2 Antrostomus carolinensis
AGGAATCATACCCTTCAACAGTTCTCCTAGATGCAAAAAGATGAGATTTACAAGATTCAGCAGCAGGAAAAATATGGTTAGCCTTTTCTAACCCTTTATTTCACAGCTCTATTAATACTGTGTCCTGAGTGTCATCTCACGAACATGTCTGATGTTCTTGCTGGTTGATAAAATATTTTAAGTATGCTGAGGAAAGGCATTGAGGGACAGGTGGGCAGAGCAGAGCCATGCATGCAAAGAGCAATTCAGACACAATCTCTTCTGTAAATAGACAGTTCTCCCTTATTACACTGAAAATATATGCCTTGGAAGAACTTGACTGTACTTGGAGCTACTGTGCAGATCAGGCATCTAGTTATTTCCCTTCCTGCACCCACACATAATGTGCAAGAAATTTGTATCACTCCCAGCTCACAGGGTGTAAAAGGAAGGACTTCACAAGAGAAAAAGGGAGCAAACTAAGGGGGGGGCGGAAACAAATAAATAAACACATAGACAGATAAGAAACAGGAGTAACAGTTCAGAAGCAAAAGGTTGGCAGCTGGCAGTAAAGAAGAAGGCAAGGCAGTGAACAGTCAAAAGGCATGGGATGCAAAATAAGGAGCTTGGCAGAACAGGACACACCAGCCAGAATGCTAGAGTAAGGCAAGGAATAGTATCTGGAATTTACTAAATATGTTCATTACCTAAACGTGTACTGGAAAATTTTCTTGCTGAGTATTAAAACCTTGTGGCAGTGTAACAAATGCCTGGCAACTAATTGGTGTACAGAAGTCTATGAACTGTTGTAGTAGGGCAGTTGTCAGCTATCCTGGCTACAAAGACTGTGGGACTTATATTTACCGAGTTTCCCAAAATCTCATAGTTAATATAAGAAAAGAAAGTATCAATTGTACCTAAAAAAAAAAAAAAAAAGACTGATCATAGTGATGCCAACTGTTTAAAGGAGTATTCTTCCCTCCAGCATAGTAGCATCTCTATATATTATATACTGTGTTCCAGGAAAATATTATTCAAATGGATTTTAGTGGCTCAAATAACTTTTGGTCAACTAAATGTCAATAGCAATTTAGAGCAGAACAAGGACATTAATTCAGCCTCTCAGTAAATGCCCAGCCAGGGTAGTTATAACGTCCTCTTGTCCCATATTGCTCATACAATTTAAATTGTTATTTTTCATTCTGTCATAAAATGTTGTGCACAGTTATGCTGTTAGAAATTGCTGTAGATGTAGCTAAGTTTCAGTAAGTAAAAGAGGCATGTAAACTTTGCACAGCTGTTACCAGAATGCACATGTGCTTTTGGTACAGCCAGTCTGCATCGTCACATCAGAACCAGCTACGGTGTCCTAAGCACGCACCTGTAATAAGCGTATCAGATCCCATCTCAGCTCCTACTGCAAACAAGTTGTATTAATTTCCCTTTGAAACATAAAAAATACCAATTTTTGATCAAGAATCAGAATTACTAAATGCTAGATTCAAGAGGTTTGTAAGATGTGATTTTTTTTTCAGCTACTGGTTTTTCCCATGTTATAAAAGCACAGCACAAGGTGTACAAGGAAAGCTACCTGAAATTACCTTGCATTGACTGTACACAGAAGCTTGTTACTCTTATTGCTGAAGTGCACCCTCTCATCATCTTGCTGTAACGTAAGGTGATTCATGAAGTCTTGCCCCTCAGTGAAAGGCCATTCCCCTGCTGATGACAGCATGCTTCTGGCCCATGGTAGTTCCGAGATAATTTCAAGTTGTTTACTCCTGGGTGAGAAGCTCAGATTTTAACTCTATTAAGGATTAAGAGGGAGGGGAAATTATTATTTGAGATGATGGAGAATCTGGCGTAGGTCAGCTAACAATCTTGTACTGAACTCTGTCACACAAAAAATAACAGAAGAAGCAGGTTTCTTCATTTATAGCTGACATAGCCACCTAGAGAAAACACAGAGCCTTGCAGAGAGAGGGAACCTTAAGGATGAAGATAATATCTGATAATTTAATTTTAGCTTAGGATCATATCACTTTGGTTACAGGCTTAGACAGATTGGTATGTCAGCGGATAGTGAATTTCAGACAACCTAACCTCCAGGGAAACCTTTGGACTCATACGAGTTCTGTATACTCTGCACTCTCTATGGCAGATCCCAGAAAGACTTCTAAAACATCCACAGCATGAGTGAAAAATGAGGCTATAGCGAACTATACTGAGGCAAGAACTCGAACTCAATAATGCATTTGTAGAATTCAGCTTCTTTTTCACTGTGTAAATGCTCAATTTGTTCATTTTTTAGAAACCAAGATGAATAATTTCCCTTATAATCTACTTATCATGTATGTGAATATTAGCAAAGTTCAGTATTTGCATTCTGCTATGTTTCAGTAGTCTTTCTTTCGCTCACAGAATATGAACAACATGCCTCTTGGCTTTTTCACCAAAAGACAGGCAGGGGGGCAGCTGATACTAGCATCAGACACACAAGTGAACAGTGATTTCACCAGAAGGATAACTCTTCTAAAATATCTTTTTTTAATCTCTTTTTTTTTATTATTATGTTATCACTATCAAGTGAAATTTTTTGTCAGAAACTCCTCAAGACCCTTGTTTTATTTATTTTTTCCTTGAAAAATACAATTATATTTTTAATTTATCTTTTTAATTAAGTTATGCTCATTATACCAAAATAGGGTTGGTTTGTTTGTTTGTTTGTTTGGCTCCTACTCCATGCCCAGCCATGGCTAGTGGTTTAGTATGTCCCAAAATGTGCACAGACATGTACCTGGAGATCAGGTGGGCTAACAGGCACAACAGGAGACAAGGTATATTTGAGACTGACCATAAGCTGCAGTTACACCACAGTCATTAGTGTCCAGATCAGTCTCAGCTCCAGCACAGGAAGGTGAAACTGTATTGGCCTACATGTGAGTAATGGCAGATGTTTCCACACCTTTCAGGTGATATCTCACGGAGCTTCAATATAATTCATACAGGCATGCATCTCCTTATGTTCACACTTGTCAGGTTTCAGATGGTACTTTTGACAATGTGGTGCCAGCAGTTTGACTACTGAGCACATGCTGAATTCTGCACACCATGCCTCCAGCTGGAATCAAGGGTCGTTGGCAGGTGATATCACAGATGAAATCTGGTTCTCTATGCCTAGTCTTGCAGCTGATGAGAGCTTTCATGTCAACACTAATCTCACTTCACTAAATGTGTTTATTTTGTAATGCCAGTTTCTTTTTACAAATTTCCTTAACTATTTATTGTGGCTCCTCTATGACTGTGATGCACACTGTGATGAAGGATGGAATGTCACTGCTTCATGGAAAAGGGATCATTACCACTGTAATCTAAAATGAGCAGCCCAGGGTCATTTGGATATTTCAGATTTAGAGATTAAAATTGTCTCATGCTGTGAAATGTAATGTAAAAATAGCTGTCTCTGTCTTCCGGACCTTGTTTCCAGGGGATTTCATGACACTCACCTAATACAGACACAGGCCATCTTTCCAACTCATAATCATAGCAGGAAGATACTCATTCATGCTGTTTGCACACTGCCAGTTACTGAAAAATGAGTATATAATATGCCTGTCAAAGATATAATAAAATATGTAAATAGAGATGTATTAAATACATAGTTGATATATATAAATATCTGTGAAAAGCAGCTAAGAATCTTTGCTTGGTTTACAGTAAATGACCACTGAGGAAGTAAGAAAGAAAGAGAGATGGGAAAATCAAGGTTAAATAAAGAGAGGGAACTATGAGCTATAAGAGAATATTTGTATGTTTTAGTACTCTGAGATCATTAGAATAATCACAAAGCAGGAGCATCTCAAATAATTTATCATCAGCACCACCAAAATTTAACTATTTAACTGAGCCTGAAATCAGTTAATTCATTTCAACAGGCTTTTGATATTTCCAGCCTTCACCTACAAGGGATAGCTAGTGGCTGGTCCTAGTTGTGGTTCAAAAGGAGAGAGCATTCAGTAGACTTTTATTCCAGTCCTTACCATTGTGCATGAAGGACAGTTACAGTCCCAGCTTTTAAACACTCTGGGCTATGGGAAGATTTTCAGCTGAAGTAAATTGGTATTTATATATATGAAGCTATCCTGATTTCTACCAGATGACAATTTGACTCAGAAAAATCAAAGACCCAGCACTTTCCTCAAGGAGGTGAGGAATCATGACTGTCAGGTTCAAGCTGGCACAGTGAGGACTGCATGCTGTATTCCTTTGATGGATGATTTCAGTGTCACTCTGACTGATACATATCCAAATTATTTGGTGGGCAGAGGCAGTTCTGCCTAAATACTCAAATAATCACTCTGACTTACATCCAGCTGACTGGGAAGAAGGGGGGGCACTATCTGAATACCACCCAAACTACTTTTCTTTACACCCCCACACTCCCTGAAATGCCATCATTGAGCCCCAAAAGAAAGTATTCTTATCAGGCACTTAGATGTGCTCTTTGTAAGTACAAATTTCTCATACTATTATTTACTCAGGAGAAGAAAGGTCATTTTCCTCATTTGCAGTGAATTAGCTGAAGGAAGGCAGTCAAGAAAGCCATTTTCAAAAGACCCCTTTGCCTTTCTGCATGCTTGAAGGACTTGGCTTTTCTTTTTCTGAGTGATGAAGCTCATTGCTACCTGTGGTGAATACAGTAGGAACTCTGTATTCCAAGTGCACACTGCTTAAACACATAATCTTCTTATGTACATTAGTTTCACATGTCTTGACTCTGTCCCATTAAATGCATGTGCTGTTACAAGAATAAGCTTTGTATCAATTGGCTGCATAATCCAGTGATTAGACCAAACTGAGGTTCAAAGGCAGTTTTATTGGATAATCAAAATCAGCAAATGAGGGAGTTTTGCCACAAATTCCTTTAAAAACAGTAATAAACTGCTAATAAACGCAGTAAAACATGAGAACAAAAATGTTGTCTGAAAATGAGGTTGAAGGTTGGAAACCGTTGTTGTTGGGTGCACTTTGAAAGCTTCCTGAGAGTACATATCTGATTGAAAAATCAAAGCACGTACACACTACAGGCAGGATTCTACAGCCACTGTCAGCCAGCATAGCTCCGGTATCGAGTCAGATGAGGAGAGCACAGAGGTGGCGGTGCTATCTAACTAGCACAGTAAAGCAGCTCTTCTGTTGACAGGACTCATTTTCTCTCTGCAAACATGTACATTTGCCAGCTTACTCAGATCTGACTTGGGTACTGCAAAAAGGGAAGTGTATCAGTCTGCAGACACTTACCAATGAGTCTCACGTCTCTAGTCACTTAAGGTCAGGGTCTCATTTTTCATGTACCTGAAGTGTGTAATTCCAATTGAAATGAAAGCAAGTTATGTTTTGAATATTTTAAAATATCTATGATTCTTCTGCTATTGAAAAATCCTATTTGTATTTCAATGAATAATATTTCAAATATTGTGATAGCACAGCCTGAGAGACAGTATAAAAAAAGAGACAGACTCAGAAAAGTACAGAGAATTATATTTAAGCCTTGAGGAAAGTGCTTAGAAGTGTTGGAGTTTAAAACGAGGAAACTGAGCATTCCTGTTACATGAACAGGTCTTACACCATTTGCTGTTGAAGTCACCCACATAACAGATACATCCGGGGAACACAGTGGCCAACTGAAGATCAGCAACACTTTGTAATTAACCCCTCCCAAAGCCTGATGACTGCCAGGCAGTTCTGCATTCACAGAAGAAATACAAATTGCCAGTCACTAGAGAATGTGGTGAACAATAAGTATGTAAGGATGCCAGATAGGATGAAACTATTGAAGCAAGCACCATCTATAAAGAAAGCAGTCTTGAGGTGTCTACAAGTATCTACTGTCCATAACCCCAGAACACACTTCCACTCTTCCTGTAATAAAATGTAGAATTACAGTAAAAAGTTCAAAAGCTACAACCACGCCATAAGGAGAAAATACAAAGATTGTCTGTATTCCTCCATGACAACATTCCGGAGTCAAATACCCAGATGACTTTAGGAAACCAACAACACTAAAGAGAAAAGCAAAAAACAGTTACCTGAATCATGTCAACCAGCCTGATCTTGGAGAAAGTAGTGTATTAACCCAGAACATGCAAATGAAATATGTTAGCCAGGCAATCAGCAGATAATAACACTGAAAAGAGTATCAGTGTTTCTCATTTTAACTTATCACTAACTGTGTTCAGTTTCTAGTGTCTTAAAACATATCCAGAGCTGAGTTAAATATCCTGGGTAGCAAAGGAGATCCTTCCTCACCTCTGGTAGACTATATAAGCCCATGTTACCATTTCAGTCTTCTTTCACTCCCTATGTATTCATACCAAAGCCATCACCAGCTGTGGTTCATTTTCCTACCGTAAAGTGGACTTCAGCTGCAATAACTTTAACTGCAGACTACAGAAAAAGTAATTGAAGACTGTACTTTATGCTCTTTCCTTCAATATTTTTAACTGTAGTGATTTGTCCCAATTTAACTTGTGTTTACCGCAAATTGAACTCCACTCAGGTTAATTTTTATTCTCTGTGGTTTCTTATTATTATGTTTGGTCTAGACACAATATGGATCTTTGGCAATAAACCTTCTAAGGTCTGCTTCTTTATGTGGTTGAGAAGTTTTCATCATTTACAAAGTCTTAATAACACATCCATCATAATAAAGTCAAAGAAAATGTATGGCCCTCATGTCACTCCAGCACCAACATCATTAAAACATTGACATTAAAGATCATAAAAAGAAAGTAATTTTTCTTGACCAAAAAAAATCATTTTTTACTGAGGTTTGCTAAATATCCATATCAAGATGAAAGCATACTTGTTGTCAAAAAGAGTGAATTTTGGAACTTGACCTGAAAAGAAATTTCTAGAAATTGAAGGGTATTATCCATCTTGCTCTTTTGTTCCCAGCTTACTGTGTGGTTGCAACAAGGCTTTTTTGAGAGGTTTCAGAGGAGAGTTTCTCCTGTCTTGGGCTGCTGTACATAGCATAAGGGTTCCGCTGAGATTGCTTCTCCTTTGGGGCCAAGTGACCAGGTGGGTGTGGTGCGTGGAGTGTGAAGAGGAGATATGTACCCAGGAGACTAGGAGCCTCCTAAAACTAGGAGGCACATAAAGTAACCTGGAAAAAAGAGGAGCATTTATCACAACCAGGAAGTTACTAAAAGTACATCAAGCAAGGTCAAGATCGGGGAAAAAAAGGGGTTCAAATAGCAATAACACAGACAGGAAGGGGAAGGTTGATTCTCAGATCCTTTATTTACATGTCTCAACCCCCAGACCAGAGATATCTTTTTTCTTCTTCTTCCAAGAATCACTTTGTTATAGTTCATTGATTTGTGTTCTATCACAAAGTAGGTTTAGAGACTGAAATTCTATCTGTTGTTTCTGATGTTCTCATACTAAGGAAAACACTTCAGAGCTCTTGCTGACTTGAGGTCCCATCACACAACTCAAAATTTATTTTGAAAAGGAGGCTGGACAAAACGAAGTAAAGTTTTCAAACATGTGACCTCATTAAAGCACTGACCAGCGTCTAGACTTCAAAATAAACTGTTTTACATGTCTAATATGTTCTTGCTCTAAAAAGATTCCAGAGTACTTTGCAAATTTTACCTGTGATAATCACTTCACCCACTAAATAAAAAGCACAGGTATATGATGCTAAGAGAAGGAACACAGAGCTTAATAACATTGAATATAGAGTCACCTGAACTTAGCTGTTACTTATCTTCATCAGTGCAGAAAGTGATAGATGGAAATAAATGGAATATCTTTGCCGTTTTCCTGCTCCCATCACTGGCTTATACCAACAACAGGCTCCTACAGAGAGAGATTCCAAAGTTGTGAATTGCAGCTTTCTTTCAGGCTTCACATTTCTTTTGCACAGAAGACTCTATTATTTTAAATATCAATATTTGCATTTTTAAAGGCTTATTTATTTGCCTGACTGAGAAAGTGGAGAAGAAATAAGACAGGGAAAAATGAGATGTAAACATAGGGACTATAGTGTTCTGGGAAAGCTCAAGTGATAATATATTTTCACATGTATCTGGCTAAAAGCCCTGGAAGGATGACATAAGGGAGATATTGATTCTAATAAGAATATCTACTTACAAAAAAAATGAAGCACACAATGTACAAATAAGCTTCCAGGAAATCACAGAATCACAGAATCACAGAA
>NW_010309710.1:0-5101 GCF_000700745.2 Antrostomus carolinensis
GCTGTTCAGCCTGGAAATGAGAAGGCTCTGGTAAGATCTTATAGGGGCCTTCCAGTACCTGAAGGGGGCCTACAAGAAAGCTGGGGAGGGACTTTTCATAAGGACAACTAATGACAGAACAAGGGGAAATGGTTTTAAGATGAAAGAGGGTAGGTTTAGATTAGACATTAGGAAGACATTCTGTACTGTGAGGGTGATGAGACACTGGAACAGGTTGCCCAGAGAAGCTGTGGATGCCCCCTCCCTGAAAGTGTTCAAGGCCAGGCTGGACAAGGCTTTGAGCAACCTGGGCTAGTGGAGCTGATGGCAAGGGGGTTGGAACTAGAGGATCTTTAAGGTCCCTTCCAACCCAAACCATTCTATGATTCTATTACATCTGCAGATAAACCAAACTGAAAGGGTTCAAATGCACTGATGATGGTATTTGAATTCCAGGGTTTTGACAAATTGAAAAAGACAAAACCAAATCATTTAATTCAGAAAAGAATAACCAACTGCACAAATAAAGGCTGAGGGAGGCAGGATGTGATGACTGGCAGCAGTTCTACAGAAGTGGATCTGGGTGCTGTAACATTTCACAGATTTAACACCACACATGCTCAGTTGTTACAGTGGTTTTTGCAACATACTGTTGCAAAAAAAAAAAAAAAAAAAAAAGAATACCAGCACACAGAAATAGGGCAGATACTTGCAAGTTACATAAAACTGTCCTTCTACTACATTTGGCACTGCTGATACATCAGTTTGAGTATTATGACTGATTTCAAGCAAGAATTATATAGACCCACTGGAAATATTACAGAAGAGAACAACAATGAATAGAGACCATTGTAAATGTCTGAGACATCAGAAATCAAGTAAACATCTGGGAAAGATGATAGTTTCTTAGATGGATCTTGTCTTCTTGTGATGACAGAGAACCATCTTCTCATACAAGAGGGGCTGTTACAAAGGGGAAGGTAATAATCTGTTCTCCAAAATGAAAAGTAGACAAAAAATAGTGGGCTTAAACTACAGCAAGGAAGACACAAGTGAAGAGTTTTAAAAAAAAGGAGAGAAAAGCATTGGAAACAATTCTGAAGTGGTCCCAACAATTCTGGTCATGAAGTCACAGTCAATAGGGTCTTAAAAACATAAGTTAGTTAAGCACCTGTCAGGAAATACACTGATATAATTGATGCAGCCTTATGGGAGGGAGATGATGCCCCAGCATCTAGCCGTGTAACTCTGTCTGTCTATGAATAATAAAACTTAAATTTTTCAAGTTATAAGCGAGATTTCAGTGACCTGCTGTAGAAAAAAAAAAAAAAATGAAAGACTGAAAGGCTATTTCACAATATTTATTACTCTTTAACACAAGGGTTGTTTCTGCAGCTAAATCAGTACAGATATTAAACTAATCTCCTCCTGAGTTTCAGCAGGTTGGTTTGTTTCCTAAGAGCCCTGCATCACTACCTTAAAGCTCCTGGCCATGCTACGCTACTCATAAGCTTTAAATGTAGCTATTTTCCCTCCTTGGTCACTATATCTCTCAAATACTTGTAAACAGTTATCTTGCCTTCTCGCCTTATTTACCAGCAGTTAACCAAGCATTAAATATTTGGTACTTCTCATCCTTCCTGATGAATCAATCTAAGTGGTCTTTTACAAGTATCGTTGTCATTCTCTCTATCCTCTCCATATGTCTGCATTCTTCATGCCAAACTATATTCATAGGAATATTTGATTTCTTAATTTCATCCTACAATTCTGGAATTAGAGCTTTCTAAATTCCTTCTGTTTCCTCACACTCTGGGTTTGCATTTAGAGTACTATTTCCAGATGGATTAGTTTTAACTTATGCAGTATAATTCTCCTTTTTTTCCTGCCCATAGAGCTCATCACTGTTGGTACTTACACTGTACTTGGTGCTATATACAAAGTCTCCCCAATTAAAACATTTTACAAACTGACTTAAGTAAGATATTACTTGAAAATACACCTTCTGCTGAAACTTAGTATCTTAGTGACAGAAAGGTAAGTAGCACATTATCAAATAGCATCCCAAATTAAGGCTGTCAATTGTTATCTTTGATCCCAAGATTAAATATAAAATATTGCACAACCAATTACATAATTACAGAACCACTAAGTGGATACTCTTGATACCTTTTCTAAACTACTCTTGATTATCATATGTTTATTACAACTGAACATATAATTTCCTATCTTAAATTATGCAAATGTATTCAGTATTCAGTACACTCTCCAAATACATTTTCAAAAGAAGAACAGGTCTTGTGGCAGACAGTATTAGGTATTAAGTTAAACTCAGTAGATGACCGCCAGAATGAGAGCATAGAATCATAGAATCAAACACAGAATCATAGGATAGTCTGAGCTAGAAGGGACCTTTAAAGGTCATCTAGTACAATGGCCCTGCAATGAGCAGCGATGTTTCCAGCGATGGGGCTTCTACCACCTCTGAACATCTTCACTGAGATCAGGCTGCTCAGAGCTCATCCAGCCTGATCTTGAATGTTTCTAGGGATGGGGCTTCTACCACCTCTCTGGGCAACCTGTTCCAGTGTTTCACCACCCTCAGCATAAAAAATTCCTTCCTTATATCTAGCCTAAATCTACGGTTTTTTAGTTTAAAACCAATATCCCTTGTCTTATCACTACAGGCCCTGCTAAAAGATCTTAATCTTTCTTATGGGAGCCCCCTTTAAGCAAAGACAGTATCACATTTTATTATCCTACAGAACTCAAAAGTCTGACTGATTAGCTTTTATTCTTTTGTAGTTGTTAGTCAAAGGAAGACATATTTTATATTTGCTTTCTTGAAAAAGAAAAGGTATCTTATGTGTGTTTTGAGGTTAGTGCTCAAAGACAAAAGGTTATCCTAAGTACTACCTAATAGTACTTAAGACAGCATTGCTTACACAGCTGACAAAGGCATCAGAAGAAACAACAGTAATCCTATCAGGATTCAGAGAAAAATTGCATTGTGTTGTTACTAAAAGGTCGAGGTGTAACCCTCCACAAAGTGTCTGGCCACTGTCACAGACACGGGTTCTTCCAGACTTAGCTGTAGTAGACAGAGGAGGGTGAAGGCTCAGCATCCCTGTAGTCAAAATCCCTAGAAAAGATGCTTCATTTCCATAGATCACCAGAGTTTCACTGAAAGATTGTTTCATTTTAAATGCTTTACAGTATGAGTGATACTTTTTTACATATCTTGATATTTCTGAGCCCTCTATTTTAAGGCAAAGAAAGGCTTTTGCACAAATTATTTTTTCCTATTTAGCATGGAAAGGAAAACCTGAGGGAGCTGAACTTTCATATAAACACCACTAAAATTCTCCATTTGGAAAATATTTTAATATCATGACCTTTTTAAATGTATTTTTTTTTCTTAAAATTGATATTTTGTAGGATGTTATTGTATCATGGGGAACAAGAGTTGACACCTACAAAAATCAACATCAGAAGCATCAACAGAGACATTTTCTTAGAAGAACTTTGGTCCACAAGTAATTAATTTTTCTTAAATTATTACAGAGGGATCCGAATGTAAAGTTTTCTTACAAATTGAATATTTTTTAACAGCAAAACACAAACCGAAATATACAGTGCCTTTAGTCCAACTGTATTATGTCTAAGCCTTTCTGAGGAAAAAATAAATCAGGCAGGATTCTGTCACATGAGTTTTGGTCAATTACATTAAGCCTGGCTATGACATAAATATTTATTTTTTTTTTTTTCTCACAGTAATTCAGTTGATACTTCTGTCTCCATTTATGAAGGTACATAAATAACTTTTGAAGAATCAGTCTTTACTCACTTTTAAACAAAAGGAGCTCATTTTTCATTCTAAAATTATTTTAACATTACTTCATAAGTATATAAAAGTCCAAAGTATTTTTTCAATCTCTGTAATCTTAATAAATTAAAGAGAAGTGCAGCCCTCAAACTGTGGTTTTCTGCCACACAGGATTATTCTGTATCCATTATTACCTACAAACATGCCCATGTACATCCTGGTACTGCAAAGACATGGACATCTGCTTAACTTTATGCACTATAAATCATCTTACTGATCTCAGGTAATCTATTAGTAATAACTAAAGGCAGGAATTTGCAAATAACTTTATTCAGGACAAAGCCGTATGCAGCTTGTACCGTCCCGCTTTCTGATTCATCCACCCAGAATGGGTGGCAGAATACCTGCAACTCTGAGTGTTTGCATGGGAAGTGTTTATCCCTTGAGGCAGGGCTGATTTCAAACTCTGAATTTTCTTTATAACTTCAGTTGTGGATTTATGACTGTTTTACCTCAGAAAATGCAGAAAATGATGAAGAGTTACTTGTACTTTTTCTTCTCACCAAATTCGGTTTAGCATTATATGTATCTCTGAAAATGTTTTATGCCTTTGAGGATCTCCTTGCCAGAGGCAATATTAAAATGGCCAGCCACAGTTACCTACGTGTATCTTATTCACCCAAAACTCACAGCTCTGTAAGTTAAACAATAGCACTGAAATGTGCAATCCATTACAAACACACAACGTGAGAAGGAAATCAGTAAATAAAAGTGCACTGGTTCAAAGACATGCTCTATAAATAGCATATTTAACTGAAATAAATATACTGATACACTAAACTGAAAGCAAATTACAAAAATGAAACCCAACTCCCCGGGGTCCATTATGGGGCATTAAAAAGTCCCAAGAGGACCTTTTCTATTGCTCATGGAGAGATTGCTGCATGTTTTTCTTATCTGTTTCTCGAGTTTCATGCTCAGAATCATCAACTCCAGAAGCACGCTTCACGTGAACAACTATATGAGCAGGGAATGTCATCCTGCACACTCCATCAACATAGCGGTGCTGCTGAAATAATTCTGCTCCTTCTTTCTTTGGAAAAGAAAAGGAGCAGGTGACTTGACTCCCTCAGCTCTGGCTGCTCCCACTGACAGTCAGTGGGAATGAAAATCCCTTTACAAACATTCATTAAGCAGGGAACACTCTGCAACGCGGAGGGCTCTGTGTGGATTTACAAAGGCAGTACTTAGGTATTTCGAATTTTCTAGGAAAGGAAAAAAAAAAAAAATATATAT
>NW_010309711.1:0-1222 GCF_000700745.2 Antrostomus carolinensis
AATAGAATAAAATAAAACACAACCAAAAACCCCACAACTTTGGTGCTCGACCCCCTAAAAGTCCACGGGGCGCCTACCCCCGAGGTCCCAAAGCCCGGAGTGGGGTGACACTCACTTTACCCACCCCCGCAGCCCCTCCGGGTGCCCCGGGTCTCCAGTCCTGGCTCCACCGCCGGAGAGCCCAGAGCCCTTTCCGGATGCTGGCTGTAGAGATGCTGGCGGTACCTCACCTGATGAAGCCTTATATTATTTTAAATGGCTCTAATTTCATCATTTCTCCTATTTGCCCCATAACTGCGGATTCAGGCATCTGAAACAACCTTTGGAAACTCTGATTAGTTCAGCTTCGTTCAGTGCCTTTTCCTCTCTCTCCTTTCTACCCAGGTGTGTATTTTTTTTTCCCTCTCTCTCTTTCTGCGCGACTTTCATGCGCTGCAGATAAGATATAAAATACTCTGTCGGGATACTGTAATATTAAAGATCAAAAGTGGCATCAATTGTAGACCAAACGCACGGAAAACAAAGGGGAAGGCTGGGAGATGTTCATCAGCTAATTACAACTGCAAATATTATGCAAATTTATCTTGGCACAGAACCGGAGAAAGCGAGTTTAAGTGCGGAGATAATGCTGGAATATTGAATGTTCAGCTGAGGGTGGGAAGTGGTCCAATAAATTCATCTGAGGGAGAACCGGTATTATATATATGTATATTCCTATCAAATCATCTACACTTCAAATTGGGGGGATCAAAAATTGCGGTTATAATTGATACTTGAAATTCTTTGACAAATACTGCACGGAATATGCTGTGGGGGAAGAGTAGGGAAGCAGAGATTCCCGTTTGGATGGGATTTGTGTAACACCGCATATAAAATGATGAACCTATAGCAGAGAGACTTGTATTTGCAACACGCACACGGGTGGAAGGGGGAAGGTCCCCACCACCCAAACCCTCAGGTGGGAGCCTTCTCCTTTAGGCAAAAGGGGGGGGGTGTGGGGAGAAACAAGTTATTTTTCAACCTCATTTCTGAAGCGTCTCCTGCTTCCTGGAAAAAAGGACCGTGCTAGACCTGGTTTAATGATTAAACACCTTCCCTGTGCTGTGAGAGCCAAGAAGGGATGAGAAGGAGCCAGGGAAACTTAAACCAGGGTAGAAGAGGGCTGCCAGCACCTGCCCCCAGAAATTTTAGCATCAGAAGTCCTGGTACACAATGAAAAAAA
>NW_010309712.1:0-4072 GCF_000700745.2 Antrostomus carolinensis
GAGGGAAAAACAGGATGAAACAAGTTCTTTCCACGCTATGGTCGCGGTTCTGTAACACTACACGGCGTGGCGGATCCCTTCCCCGAAGCTCTGGTTTTTAGGCATGGGGGATTAAGAGCTGCAGTGTGCCTGGGCTTTGGTTTCATTTGGTTCCTTTTTATTTAAATAAAAACAAGTTTAGGTGCCATCTGATGCCTTCCCGTGTTCTTGTGTGGTGTCACAAGGTGGCAGATGTTGAGATCTGAGCTCTCCTAGGTCTTCTCAAGACAGGAAGGAGTTAGTCCTCACCTGCAGCTGTGCTCAAGCGCTGTGTGTAGGACACATTCCCAGGACAGATCCCGTACACCTTCCCTGTCCATGGAAATGGCCTGTACCAGTGCAGCTTTTCCCATGTGCCACAGTACAGGATAACCAGAGGACAGCAACCTTGTTTGGAGGAGTTGGTTCTCTAATCCATAATCATGGAGAAACCAGGCTGTTCCCTGACCACCACTGAGTGTTTGACAGCAGTTTACCTGCTTCTTATACCATTGTGGGCCAACTGAGCCCCTCCTTGTGCTGGTGGTTGTGCAGAGTGAAGGTGTTTTCCCAATCTGAGACCTGCAGCTCATGTCGTGTTACAGAACAGCTGGTAAAGTCATTTACCCTAGGTCATGCCTAAAGTTAGAAGGGCAGTGTTAAGAGTTGAGGTGGCTTTAGCCACTCTCTTCAGTTAGCCCTGCACAGTGGTATGGAATCAGCCTCAAAATGAGCAAAGAAATGAGGGATGTAGGTGTCTTGTGTCTGTCTGCCCTGCTTCACTGTTTCCCTCTGACTTCCAAGGAGGAAGAGGACGAAGACAGCAGTCCTGGAGTGTCCTTCTCACTCTCTTCAGAAGAGTCGGAGATGGAGCCCGAGGAAGAAAGGATCCGTTACAGCCAAAGACTGGTCAGTATTGGCCCTTAACAATCAAATCCTCTTCTTGGTTCTGATGCAACTGAAGAAAGAAAAGGCTTTTACCTGGAAACAGGTTTAAACAACCCAGAAAAGTGTTGTGGTGGATCACTGCAGCCTGCGTGGAGGTGTTGGCTCAGCTGGCGGTGGGTTAGATGGCGTCGTGGGTCCTGGTTGTGTCACAGAGTTTGCCCTAATGAAGGACATTCAGCTGCTGAACTCTGGGAGGGTTGGAGGCTGAGGCTGGATAAGATACTTTGCGAAGCTGCTGGATAAGAAATCCCACATGAGTGTAGTTTCTGGCACAGCAGGTTTTCTCCATGTGTTTGTAACAAGCAGAGAAGCTGAAATCTTGTGTGTTACCATTATGTTGGCCTGGACTTGATTTGAGTGTGCTGCGAAATCTGAGCAAACCAGCTTCAACTTCAAGCTCAAATTTACTGGTGCTTGTGCACGTGTCTTCTCCTGGTGTTTTCTTTCGGAGGGAGCTGTTCCAAAACCCGGGTCCTAGTTAGGCCCTGTCAGGAGCTCTGCCTTGTCTGATGTCTGCGCTGCTGTTCAGGGGGCTGCAAGAAACCACTGGGCTGGGAGTTGGGCTGTAACTGTGAGCAGTTTGGGAGCAGCTGCTCTGAGAGTCTGAGATTTTATTCCTGGAGATCCCAGGGAAGGGGGGAAGCTGCTGTGTTGGTTTCATGTTGTTTTGAGGCAGCTGTAAACCTGCTTGGAAGGGGGAGTGTCAGCTCTGTGACAGGGTTCCTCTCTGAATCACAGCAGTACGTGTACCCTCACCTTCAAGGTGCTGTCTGTAAGGTAAATCCTTATCCTTTAATACTCTGAAATCATTTAGTGTGAGGCAGTGTGGCACTCAGCATTAAGCTTCACCCTCATCAGTGAGTTGCTTTTTTGTTGCTGTTGGGTGCCTGGCCACAAAAAGGGCACTAGAGACTTGTTGCCAGCATGTGCCTTGTAGGTGGCCTGGAGAAAAAAAATCCTCCTGTGAGGGTAGAAATAGTTGTTCCAGCATTGGCCTCTGTGGAGAGGGGGATACTGCAAAGCTGTGGTCTATCCAAACACCTGGTTTACTGCAGGTCTGCTCCTTTTCTGATGCTGCTTGGTCCCTGCTGCATGGTTACTTTTCACAGAGAGGATTCTCATACTAGATGATTTGGTGACAGGCATCTAGACTTTTATAGTCAGCTGCCTTTGGGAACCTGAAGTGACTCTAATTTCAAGTGGTTTTTAATCTTTTCTCTTTTTTGAGAGGGTGCTTATAAAAAAAAATAATTAAACAAACCCAAACACCAAATTATAATACATCTGTGGGCCCCTCAAGATGACTTGTTTTTCCCAAGTGCTTTGGTGGATGCTTTAATTCTGTGATGCTGCCAAAAGCCACAGTCCCATCTCCTCCCTCATCCTGATGCTCTTATTCCCACAACTGCCAAGGTGCTGGTTTGACTGGGATGTGATTGTTTCTGTAGCCAGCAGTCAGGGTGACAGGATAACTTCTCTTAGAGGCAACACCAGCTTCACATTTTAGTTAAACTATGATCTTAGTTACACTTTGATCATATGAAGTAACCCAAAATGGCTGGACAAAGATGAGGGAGATGAAGGGGACTAACAGCCAGGAACTTAACCAGTTTAAAAATGTTTATAATCTCCTAAATAAAAATCATCAGGAAGAGTTGCTGTCCCAGTGTCCCAGTGCCTGGGCTCCAGCAGAACGTGCTAAGCTGGATAAATGGCTACACACTCCTGAGCTACGTGCTTAAGGGGCTTGGGAAGGCACATGGGCAGCGAGCAGAGGATGAAGCAGCTCACCTGGGCTTCTGTGGCCTCATGTGTGTGTTGTCTCTCCTGGCCTGCAGCCGAGAGGAGGAGGAGGAGGAATGACCCCTGGGTGGTAGGTGAGGCTTAACTCACCTCCTGCTTTGTGTTTCCTGGAGGCTTCCAGGTTGTTACACTCTCTTGCTGTCTCAGTGACACTCCCTTGTTGAAGGACCTTTTTAAAAGATGATGTGCTTTGAAATATGGGGGGGGGCTGTCCTCTTAGCCAGTGTTTCTGCCCCTTGCAGAACAAGGTATCACAGGTGAATTATCCAGGAAGACAAAAGTGCTGAATATGACTTGTTTGAATATCCTACAGCTACTTCTGTCTTGGTTTTGGGACTTGGTTTTAATATGCCTACATTAAAAGTTCTAGGTAGGGAAACAGGTAGTTGGTAGTACAGTGTGTTTCTGCTGCTGTAAGCTGTGTTTCTTCTGTGTGATTTGGGATCAGTGTGAGTGTGATGGCAAAAGAAGAAATACATTTAAAAAAAACCCCCAAAAAATCCATGGGTGAGAGGAGTCCTACCAACTTTGACCAGAATAATTTACAGTGATGAAGTGGCTGAATTAATTGCATAGGCAATTAGCATGGTCTGATGGTACCAGTGGCCTGAGATGGCAAGAGAAGTTTGCAACCTGGTGTGCTGAGGTAATTATACCAACAGCATCTTCTGTGCATCGCCTCGTCCTTAAAACCAAACTGGTTTCCATCAGGATGTACAGGAAATCTTGAGTGGTTTGTGTTATTTTATGAGCAATACTGTAACTTTCATCTGGTTCAACAAAAATCTCATCTGTGTATGTTTTCTGAATGGATTTTGTCAGTATTGGTGAAAAATCAGGGGTTTTGAGGAGAAATTCACCTCTGCTTTGGATGTGGTCACACTCCTGCAAGAATTCTCTGCCAGTTCACACATCCCTGTGTAGTATAGTGACATTGACATTAGGTGGGTCACACTTCTCTGATGGCACTTGCTTCCTGGTTCAGGCTCTACATCCACAGCTCCTCAGGTTCTGAAGTCCTGGGTGAGTTGGGACACAGGGCTGTTGTTGGCAGGATGTCTTGCACCCATCTGGAACGATTAGCCTGTGGAAGAAGTTGTGTCCTGGCAAGCTCTGGGAGGCTGACACAGGTCGGGGAAGGCAGCCTGTGGATGATGCTGTGTGAGCAGGGAGAGTGCAGAGCAGCGGGTTAAGAGGTATCTGTGTTCCTCATCCAGGGGTTCAGCTGGGCCTCTCTGCACCATGAGCAGTGGAGGATGGGACTTGTCGGGTACTGTGGAGTAATTTTCTACAAAGTCTGTGT
>NW_010309713.1:0-2848 GCF_000700745.2 Antrostomus carolinensis
ATGTAGCTCCAGTTTCACATGCAGGCAGTGAGCAGCCCATCTGCCCTCACCACTGAAATCAAAATTAATAAAAAAAAACCCCCAAACCCCCCCCCAAAAAAACCCTTTGCATTTTTTCCTTCTCTCGTTCCTGCTCAATCCACCCCCCCAAAATTTACACACTTATTTTTTTCTCCTTCCTTTTCTCAAGTCATCTGGTGAGCGTTGCTCAATTCTGTGATTTCCTGGTGTACAACTGAGGGGTGATGAGCCAGTGGAATTCATGAGATCACGAGGAGATGGTTAATCACCACGGTAATTAAAGGTGGCACAATGTAAGCACTCGGACATGCAACCTGGTAGGATTCTGCACCATCACAAGCCACGTCTCTGGTACCATACGCTGGGGCTGGGAGCAGCAAAACTGCTTCAAGTTGGGGAAAACCACCAGAAACATGTCAAGCTAGTGCAGGTGAGAGACATTTTCCAGTTTAGCTACTGGAAGGCACAACTGGAACAGGGAAAAAACTATTTCAGCACTAGATGAAGGAGTAGGAGATGATCACTGACCCTACATCCAGGAGATCTTATAGCGGCCTTCCAATACCTGAAGGAGCTACAAGAAAGCTGGGGAAGGACTTTTCATAAGGGCAGTTAATGTCAAAACAAGGGGAAATGGGTTTAAGCTGAAAGAGGGGAGGTTTAGATGAGATATTAGGAAGAAGTTCTTCACTGTGAGGGTGGTCAGTGTCCCAGGTTGCCCAAGGAAGTTGTGGATGCCCCCTCCCTGGAAGTGTTCTCGGCCAGGTTGGATGAGGCTTTGAGCAACCTGGTCTAGTGGAAGGTGTCCCTGCTGATGGCAGGGGGGTTGGAACTGGATGAGCTTTAAGGTCCCTTCCAATCCAAACCAGTCTGGGGTTCTGTGATTCTATGGTGGTGAAGTTTAGAATGGACAACAGAGAGTCTGACACCTCCACATGCCATGGGCCACCAAACACTTCCCAACAGCTCCACCTCTTCAAGAACAGATTGAACAGCTACGGGAAAAAAAGAATTAATCATAAAAAGGAAACTCTAACCAGCTTGGGATCAGATGGTGCATTTTGTCTGATCAAAAATGAACTTTTCTGTTTATTCCATGGGCTCCTCCTGTTAAAAGAAAACCAACCCAAACTGTCCTTTTCCATTCTCACCTTCCCCTCTCCCCACTAATTTTTCCTGTGGTCAAAATTCTTCATCCCACTGGACACCCATCATCCCCTGTTCATTGCATTTTTCTGTGGTAAATGGTAATTTTTTTCCCCCCCAGAAAATGTCACGTTACGTTGACTCAGTGGTTCTCATCTGTGATAGTTCTCATCATCCCACTTGGACACACACATTTCTAGAAGACACTTTGCCCACTCAACTCCCCTTATAGAGTGAGTTTGATATTGCAATGCACTTTGCCACTGCCACACAGCTAAATAATGTCCTTTTTGGAGACTCAGCCTGATTTGGTGGCATCATTTTTAATCACACGGATTGACAATATGATCCAGAGGCTGGATTTTGTAAAATGGACACATCCTAGAAGCACAAGGCTTTGAAAAACCAGGCTGTGACTTGGACATCCCCTTGGGTTTCAAAGTAGTTTTTGAGTCTTTAGCGTTGAAAACTTCCAGCCCCCAAAGGAAATAGCACCTGTTTTATTCAACCAAAGCAGCACGGACATTTCCCAGGTGCTACTTGGAATAAAAGTAAGGCTGTCAGATGATGCAGCACAGATAAATCAATTTATTTTTTTTTTCCTGATAGAAAATACCCAACTTTTTTGAATTTATAAATGTTGTGAACATCCTTACTTCCCAAATCAGAGCCTTGCAGAGGATTAAGACAGACACCGCTCTCTCAAGTAAGAACAAACCATATTATTTTATAAGAAGTTTTTAATCCCAGTAAAAAAAAAAATAAGAGACTGTAAAGCCACTTTTACCCTTCCTCCTTTACCTCTTGCCTACTCAAAAAGCAGGAGCTGCTTCTGGCTTCCAGATGTCAAACCCACAAGCTCTTCCCCCCCTTTTTTCTTTTCTATTTTTGCCATAAGCTTTGATCTTTTGCAACGGCTGCTCGGGGAATTTTGGAGGGGGGGGAGGTACAAGAGGCTGGGGGGTGGTGGATGCTGCCGTGTCCATGAGCTTCACCTCCTCACTTCCCTTGGTTCTTCTTACAGAAGGGAGGGAAACCCACCCAAAAGGTGAGGGGAAAACCCACCCAAAAGGTGGTGGGATGAGATGGATGGCAGGGTTGGGAGGGTGTGAAGAGGGGAGGGTGATGGGCAGGAAGGGAGCTGCTGGGTGGGCATGGCTGAGCAGAAGTAGGACTGGAGGGTACCTGCCTGTGGATTCAATGCTAAAGTCTACATGGGGATAGGTCTTGTGTGGGGTGGGAAGGAGTTTGTCCCTTAGGACATGTTGTTTTGGGCCAAAGTGGGATGCAGAGCAAAGCTCTGAGAGCAAAGCTGTCATCTCAAGCCGTGGCAGCAGTAGGAGGTGCAAAAGACACAACTCCTGAGCTTGCTTTTCCCCCACCCCAAATAAATTTCGCCTGCTTCAGGTACATTTGACCACCTTGGACTTTTCTCCTTCTTGTACCAAGGTTTGAACACCACAGCATTAAAGACAGGGGAACGTGCTAAAATGGGGGTGTAAGTATGGTGACACATGAATCACTCACTGTGGGCAGGGTTCCTCACCTCCAACCATCCCCAAAAGAGATAAGGTTGCCTTTCAAAGGCACCTGAGTCATGGCCAGAGCAGTGTCTCTGTTATAATTCCTTCCTTTATTAGGAAAAACTTCTTCACCAAAAGGTTTATCAAGCATTGGAAGA
>NW_010309713.1:2887-5944 GCF_000700745.2 Antrostomus carolinensis
GGATTTAAGAGAAGGGTAGATGAGGTGCTGAGGGACATGGGTTAGAGGTGGAATTGGCAGTGTTGGGTTTATGGTTGGACTCGATGATCTTGAAGGTCTGGGACATGGTTTAGAGGTGGAATTGGTAGTGTCGGGTTTATGGTTGGACTCAATAATCTTCAAATTGGCCTTTTCCAACCAATATGATTCTATGACTCTGTGATCAATGGGCTGCATCTCCCCATAGCATCTTAGGCCAATCTTGAAACCCACCTTCTCTCCACTAAAAATAAAAATTAAAAAAATTTTTTTCCATGCAATATCACACAAAGAAAATGAAATTATACTATCAACGGGACTCATTCCTGGAGCAAAGGAAACAATATTACAGCTGGAAAGTCCATGTCCAATTTGAGAGTGGTGAGTATCTTCTTTCTTCTTCCCTGCCAATGTTTTATGGTTGTGGTGTGTAACATAGGAAAGCTTTCACAGCATGGTTCAGCTTGCCTTCAGAGACTCACTCAACAACTTCAGGCTGGCAATGGTGTTGAGAGGATTGAGTGTCTTGATGCCAAAAAAACACAAAGGAGAAATTGATGGTTTTAAAAATCTATGGGGATAGAAGTGTGGAAATTGATGTTTGTGACCAAAATAAATCATATCAGGTATTTGCCCGGTATCTCAGAATAGAATCATAGAATCCCAGACTGGTTTGGGTTGGGAGAGACCTTAAAGCTCATCCAGTCCCAACCCCCCTGCCAGCAGCAGGGACACCTTCCACTAGACCAGGTTGCTCAAAGCCTCATCCAACCTGGCCAAGAACACTTCCAGGGAGGAGCAGCCACAGCTTCTCTGGCCAACCTGGGACACTGTCTCACCACCCTCACACCAAACAATTTCTTCCTCACATCTCATCTCCATCTCCCCTCTGCCACTTTCAAGCCATCACCCCTTGTTCTGTCACTCCCTGCCCTTGGCCAAAGTTGCTCTCCCTCCTGTTTCCAAGTTCCCTTCAGGTACTGGGAGGCCACTAGAAGGTCTCCCCAGAGCCTTCTCTTCTCCAAGCTCAACAAGCCCAGCTCCCTCAACCTTTCTTCATAGCAGAGGTGCTCCAGCCCTCTTCATTCACAGTGAGTGCTCAGAGACCATAAAAAAAGCAGGTTTTTGATATGGACACCTTTGCCCTTTAATTTTCAAACAGATCACTGCATTTTAACAGCAAATACTCCATTTCAGGATGCTCCACAACAAATTTCTTTCCTATGGGCTCTTCACCTTTTTTGACCATCAAACCAAAAGTTGAAGCAAGTTCACGTGTATTTTCCTCAGGAGCAGCAAATTCAAGGCTTGACTCTGCCATCCTTACATTGTCCACTTGACCTGAGACTGAAGAGGTGACTTCAAAGCTCTAAATCAATGGGAATAAATGTAAAAACTCAATTTGGCTACATGTTTCATGCAGACCTTCATGAATAGGAACCGTGCACACCCAGCTCTGATGGCTGCACCAGTGACCTAGGTGCCTGCTAGCACAAATGGTGCTGGTGCAGGTCTTGGGCAGGAGAAATGGTGCCAGTTCTGCTTGTAGTTCCTCACGACCATACTTCTTACCTCATTATCCACGCTCCTTAAGCTCCATTTCTTGCCTAAAGTGGGATACCTTGGGATGAAGCTTCCTCTTTGCCACACTTGTTCCTCTGATGGGTATTACAGTGTGATTGCCCTTGGCTGCAAGAGGTTCTCAGCAGCAGCAGCTCACCAGATATCTCCCCAAAACCTAGCTCCATCAACTCTGTCTCATCCCCTTAACCCAATCCAACTCTGCCATCCCCTTCTCATGGATGCTTCCCAGCACTGGGAATTCCTCTGTACCTGAGCACAGACCATCTGAGCATCCTCGTGAGCTTGACATTGCCAAGGCAGCCAACAAGCTTGCAGGTGGGTGCAAGCTCGGAGGTGCAGTGAGTTCCCCATGGCCAGGGCACACTGATGTGGCAGAGAATTGCTGAGATATCCTGAAGTCTGGTTAATCATTTTCCAATTGCACAGGGGTAACCTATGAAAAGCAACAGCGAGCTTGGGAGTCATGCCAGAGCATCAGAGTGGTCCTTCTACATCAGCTCAGTCCTTAGTTGAGATGGGAGCACATGGGTAGCAGAGCCTGATCCCAATGCTCTCCTGAGGAACCCATGGTTGGACATGACCCATATCTCCTGGGGTGATCAATAACCAGCCTCAAAAAAGTGGGTAATCAGGGTATTGAAGGGAGATGACATGGCGTTCCAGAAACCTAAGCCAAAGCAGCATGTTGGCCAGGGAGCACTGAGATGATTTAGAAGGTAAAACACTCACATTTGTGTCAAATTTCCTTTTCCTCTGCTCCCCAGCACTCACCCACTTGCATGTTATTCTCCAGTCCTCCCTTGCTACTCCCACCACACTCCCAGCCACCGTCACCTCGTTCTTCATCGTGGCACCGGCCGAGGTGCCGACAGGCAGACTTTGCACATGTCGAGGGGTCACACAGCCAGTGTTCCATGGGTCAGAGCCCCCCTCGGCCACTTCTCCATCCCCAGAGGTGCTCTCCTTCATCTGGAATGGAAAGGAACCATACCATGGGGATGTTGCCTTCTCCCAGGAACCCACCACCTACTTTTTCCTGGGTGTTTCATGGTAAAAAACCTAAAAACCAGCATGAACAATGTGCAAACAGGTGTTTCCTATATACATCTACAGACACCCCCGACGTGACACTCAAACTACTGGCTGTTTTCTGTTGAAAAGCTTCAGTTTTACCCCCGAGGCACTTGCAAAAAAAAAAACAAGGCCATGATACACATCCCAGACAGATAACCACCACAGAAATCTCCTCTCCTGCAGCTGTAGAGACTCCTTCCCTCGTAAACGTTATCAAGTCGAGATCAAAATCTGCTTCCTCTGAATGAATTCCCCCATCCCCACTGTATAAGCTGCATATTTGTGGCTTATATTAATATTAAATTTAAAATTTTTATATTAATATATATTTTTATATTCTATTAATATATATTTTATATATATTATATTAATATTAAATAT
>NW_010309714.1:0-260 GCF_000700745.2 Antrostomus carolinensis
TGTTTCCAATTTAGAGACGAGGATGTCATGCGAGACAGTGACATATATTCTCTCATATTCTCTCCCTTCCTACCCTACTTACTAGTTTTTCAAACCAAATTAACAAGCGTTGGTATTGAACCCATTGGGTTTAATATGACCTCAATCACTTTCTCCACACCAGGAGAAAGAAAGAAAGAAAGAAAGAAAGAAAGAAAGAAAGAAAGAAAGAAAGAAAGAAAGAAAGAAAGAAAGAAAGAAAGAAAGAAAGAAAGAAAAGG
>NW_010309714.1:513-3920 GCF_000700745.2 Antrostomus carolinensis
GGCAAGAGAAGCTGTGGCTGCTTCTCCCTGGAAGTGTTGAAGGCCAGGTTGGATGAGGCTTTGAGCAACATGGTCTAATGGAGGGTGTCCCTGCTGCTGGCAGGGGGGTTGGAACTGGATGAGCTTTAAGGTCCCTTCCAACCCAGAGCAGTCTGTGATTCCATGGTTTGGTCAGAAATGTGATATGATAGGTCATGAACTTCCATGGGCAACATGGCAGTTACCAGTTGTCTCCAGGCGCAGATTGAAAGGCTTGGCTGGTTTTCACCATGGAAACCTGTTCACTGAGTTAGGTTTTTCTAAGGTACCTATAGAAGTAAACAAACATGGAGTAATTCTCCCTGAGAAAGTTTCTTCTTTGTTACTCTTATGTCAGTGTCCTTTGGGTTTCTTCCCCCGTCCGTAGCTTCTCACATTTCCAGCTACTTTAGTCTTTGAATCTATCATGGTCTGTCAATTAGTACTGATGATTCAAATTGTATAAAAATAGAAGCTTGATATCAGTCATTTGATTTACATGTGAGACTACCCTGATCTCCTGCTTGTGTATTAAATACTCCAAGCATTTAGCTTTGTATCAGATAATTTTATTGAAGAAGTCAGCTGTGGTTCTTGCTGTACTTGAAGACCTGAATTTGACTCCTCAGTACTTCATGATTTTGGTGATTCTGTTTTATTTTTTTGACCGTTTTCCAAAATTATAATTTGGAATCAAAATACTGTTTTAAATTCCATTGATATCACTGAGATTTATTTTTTTAATGCCTTTTGTTTGTTATGAGAGCTATCAAAGTTCTGTAATTATTTTTTATGTCCTTGCAAATCTTTGCGATGTTAAATCTGAAACTATGTTCCTTCTGTGAAAACATTTGCTTGTTTCAGCTGAAAATACAATTCTTCAATAACATGCAAACTGGACATGAGATGTTGCTTTGCAGTAGCTATTAATCTGCTGATGAACTGATTCTTGTAGAGACTGGAAGGGATTTGTGTAGGGTGCAAATTGAATGGAATGAGTTTTTAAAAAGTTGAACAATTTAAAATGCTGCTTGGGTGTAAATTAAGATGTTCAGAAGCCACACACAGTTTTTTGAGATCTTAGAATCATAGAATCACAGAATCCTAGAATGCTGGGAGTTGGAAGGGACCCACCAGGATCATCCAGTCCAACTCCTGTCCCTGCATAGGACAAGCCCAACATTCACACCATGTCCCTGAGGGCACATGGTGGCCAAATGCTTCTGGAATCTTGTCAGGCTTGGTGCCATGAGCACCTCCCTGGGGAGCCTGTTCCAGTGCTCCACCACCCTCTGCCTCAAGAACCTTTTCCTCATGGCCAACCTCACCCTCCCCTACCACATATTCCTGCCATTTCCTCTGCTCCTGGCATTCGTTGGTGGCCAGAGAGAAGAGATCAGCGCCTGCCCCTCCTCTTCCCCTTGGGAGGAAGTTCTAGACCACCATGAGATCTCCTCTCAGTCTCCTCCAGGCTGAACAAACCAAGCGACTTCAGCCTCTTCTCATACCCTTCCCCTCTAAAATGTCTTCTACATGTGTTCTGACCTCAGTGGTAACAGCAGTAGAAGTTTCTTCCTCTTTCTTCTGTCTTCACTAGAGAGTGCTGCGTCCATTTTCTGTTGTCTTCACATCTTCATGTGATGGCTTCTAATCTCTTTGGGTCAAAATAAGCTGCCTTTGCAGAGACCTGCTGCACTTTAAGCTCACCTCCTGTTCTTTGGGAATGAAAAGCAGCAGAAATGGTTGGGCCAACTGATGAGGAGTTATGCATTTACCCACTCAGTTCTAGTGTGTGCTGCTTTGAGCTCCCCTTAGAGAGATACTTGAGGCTTTTTGGCTCTATTTGAGGGATGTGGTGTTAACCGGTCAGTTTAATTCCTGGGTGATTACAGTTTGCATTGCAGAGATTCCTTTTGCACTTTCATCTGAATGTGTGATGTATAATGTTATAGGTCTACCCCATTCCATTTTGGAGAGTTTCATCTTGCAGAGGAAGAACAAAGACAGCTGGTATTGAGTGAAAGAACAGCTGTTGTTCAAGGTGTTCAAGGTCTTGTTCTTTAATGGTCTCCTGAGCTGCATTCAGAAGAGTGTGACCAGCAGGTCGAGGGAGGTTCTCCTTCCCCTCTACTCTGCCCTGCTGAGGCCACATCTGGAGTGTTGTGTCCAGTTCTGGGCTCCTCAGTTCAAGAGGGACAGGGATGTTCTAGAGAGAGTCCAGTGGAGGCCACAAAGATGATGAGGGGCCTGGAGCATCTTTCTTATGAGGAGAGGCTGAGGGAGCTGGGACTGTTCAGCCTGGAGAAGAGCAGACTGAGAGGGGACGTCGTCAATGTTTATAAATATCTAAAGGGTGGGTGTCAAGAGGATGGGGCCAGACTCTTTCCAGTGGTGCCCAGCAATAGTACAGGGGGCAACGGGCACAAGCTGGAACACGGGAGGTTCCACTGAAACATGAGGGAAAACTTCTTTCCTGTGAGGGTGCCAGAGCCCTGGGACAGGCTGCCCAGAGAGGGTGTGGAGTCTCCATCTCTGGAGATGTTCAAACCCACCTGGACACTTTCCTGTGCAACCTGGTGTAGGGCTGTGTGACCTGCTGTAGGTGATCCTGCTGTGGCAGGGGGGTTGGACTGGATGATCTCCTGAGGTCCCTTCCAACCCCACCATTCTGGGATTCTGTGAAGTGCAGGATTTATATCTCTTTTTATAGTGTGATATTCCAACTTGGGAGTCTTCATCTCATAGGACCAAAGAATAATCAAATGTTTTATGATAACCTAAGAAATTGTTCCCCAGGCACTGGTACAGTGATGGTTACATGTTGGTGAAGTTCATAGCATTAGATAAACATGCAATCTCCCTTTCCTGCCTCTCAGGATTGGTACTTCAAAGGACTTGTGTAGCTGTCTGCAATGCCATCGGCATCCACTGATAAAGCCATCAGATGGACCAACTTCTTATTTATCAGCATACCTCTGTATGATCTGAACATCTGCCTTCTGTGTGTGTGTGAGGTCGGTTCATTGGCCACAGGCCATGTAGTAGTGAGTTACCTTCACCGTTAGTAGAGGGGGTGCTGGTGGGCAAGAAGCTCAACGTGAGCCAGCAACGTGCGCTCACAGCCCAGAGGCCAATAACCGTGTCCTGGGCTGCATCCAGAGCAGCGTGGGCAGCAGGTCGAGGGAGGGGATTCTGCCCCTCTGCTCCGCTCTCCTGAGACCCCACCTGCAGTGCTGCCTCCAGTTCTGGGGCCACCAACAACAGAAGGACATGGAGCTACTGGAGCCAGTGCAGAGGAGGCCACGAGGATGATGCGAGGGCTGGAGCAGCTCTGCTGTGAGGACAGGCTGAGAGAGTTGGGGCTGTTCAGCCTGGAGAAGAGAAGGCTC
>NW_010309714.1:4053-6941 GCF_000700745.2 Antrostomus carolinensis
GTTTTGTGTGAGGGTTGTGATACAGTGGCCCAGGTTGGGCAGAGAAGCTGTGGCTGCTCCTCCCTGGAAGTGTTGAAGGCCAGGTTGGATGAGGCTTTGAGCAACGTGGTCTAGTGGAAGGTGTCCCTGCTGCTGGCAGGGGGGTTGGAACTGGATGAGCTTTCAGGTCCCTTCCAACCCAAACCAGTCTGGGATTCTATGATTCTATGTGGGACCACAACGGTACCATTACTGCAAAGGGAAGAGAGTTCATCTCCATTTTCAAAACAGAAGTTGGATTACCTCTTAACCACTCTTCAAGTAACATCTCTGTAACATCCTCTTTTTTTCTGTAAATTCCTGCTTTTTCCTTTTTTCCTCTTTGCATTCATGAATTGGTGTTTTTGGAAAACACATTAACATTATGCATTAGTATCCCCCACGTTACTGCTTTCAGCACATCATAGTGAATAACTATGATTTGATCAGGCCGTTTGGCAGTGAGGACCATTCAGCTGGTGGGTAGCTGCTGGTCTCGGATGCTGTGCTGAATCCAAGCTTCTTCCAAAATGGCAGAATCCACCTCCTTTTGACTCTAATAAAGCTGCTTCTGTTCGCAGCGCTGTGTTGCCGGGAGACTGCAGCTCATTTTTATGGCGCATGTCAGTAGTAGGAATTCAAATCCTGCATTTCATTGAATAGCTTTTCTCTTTGTTTGTAAACTCTCTTCTATGAGGGGAGAGAAATTTTTTTATTATTATTTTTATTATTTTGAGGAGAACATTATCCAGACCAGAGAAAATGATTAAATTTGTTCTGTTGATAACACCTTGTCCTTCCAAAGTCACTCCAGCCTGGATGGTGGCCTGGCTGAATTTCCACCAGTCTGTTAGTCAAGTCTAAGGATTCAGGAGAATTCCAGGTGAGGCACGTACATCTCAAACCACTTGTTTTTGTTTTTTCAGCCTCCATGGTGCAAAGCTTCAGCGTGTGGTGTGGCTTTAAAGCAAAACAACAAAATAAAACTCTTGGAGAGATGATGAGTTAGAAAACTTCATGGTTTGGGTTCACAGCCAAGATAGCAGTGGCAATTTTGGGGGTTCTGTAGAAAACTCAAGCCTTTTTAAAATGGTGGTTACACAGATTATTACACGTGGATCAGGACATGCGTGCGATTCCAGCAGCAAAAAGTGGGTGTAATTGGCCGTGCACTTAAATACGTGAAGGTGGAATCTGACTGATAACTGAAAAATCTTTTGCTTGCTGAATCCCTGCTCCTTTTCTGGCTAAAGGAGATGGTAGTCTGCCTTCTGCTTCGATTTTTAGCAGTGTCTTGGTTTTAATCTTGCTGGAGATGCCTCTATAAAATGGGGAGGGGGGTGTGTGTGTGTGTGTGTCTGAAGCTTAAACACGCAAGTCATGTCAGCTGCAATGCGGCAGTGTCGGTGCTAATGAGGTGAGCAGCCAGAGCACCCGCCTGCTTGGCTTTGCTCATCTCTACAGTTATGGCAACGGGGATTGGAAAAAGGGATTTATATTGGATACGGCTCTGTTCTGGCCTTTCTGGACTGTGGTTTCGTGTCCTCCTGAGGACTGGGCAGTGTATTTCTATGAACATTTTGGGAGCTAGGTGCTTGCTTCAGTATATATTTCAGCTCTAAAATACATCCTTGTTGGGAGGAGAAAAGAAAATGGGAATTACAGAGAGGGGAACACCCTCCCTTCTCCCCCCAATTAATTCAAATGCACCCTGAAATGTAAATAATCTATTACATTGGAAATATGTGTCTTTAGGTTCAGTAGATGTAAGTCTGTGTTTGAAAAGCAATATCTTTGGTAATTAATTTGGGCTAGGTCTGACCAGTTACAGCTGCGCTTTCATAGGCACAGAAATGCAGATGCACTGTGATTTCCCAGCTCACCTTCTTTCTCTTTTTTTAACCCTTACGGTGCTGACAGCACTGAACTGTGTATTTTATGCTGAAGTCAGAACGTTTTATTTTGAACATAAGGCAAATAAAGTGAACATCAAATCCTATTTGTCTTTTCCTATCCTCAAATGCCAGACTTTCTTCATCGAGCTTGATGCCGTCCCAATCCAACCCTGTCCTCTCCTATTCCTGTCCCTGCAGCCTGTCTTTCAGTGTTTCTTTTTCAGAGATGAAGTCTATAAAAATATAGGTCATGATTAAGTAATACCTTGGTCTTGGTGGCTGTGGTGGTTTGACCCACAGTGGGACCATGTGGTCCTGCACTTGCTCCCCCAACCCGGTGAGATGAGATGGGAGACACAACAAAGGGGGCACAGGGTTGGGATGAGGACAGGGAGGGGTCACTCACCAGTGATGGTCACGGGCAAAACAGACTCAACTTGGGGAAGAGAAATCAATTTAATGTGTTCCAAATCAATCAGAGTAGGACAGTGAGACACAACAACCACATCTGACAACACCTTCCCCCACCCCTCCCTTCTTCCTCGGCTCCCATCACTCTGCTTCCCATTTCTCTCCCTTCTCCCCCAGCGGCACACGGGGACAGGGAATGGGGGTTCAGTCAGTTCGTTTCTGCTGCTCTTCCCAGCATGAGATCCCTCCTGTGAGCTGCAAGAGTCCAGGAACAAAGTGTTCCAACACGGGCTGCCCATGGAGTCAGGGACCTCTTTGGGCTCAGCTCCCGGCTCCGGCATGGGGACATCCACAGGCTGCAGATGGGTCTCCAGTCCAGTGCACCTCCTTCCCCCCAGCTCTGGGGCTCCACCCCTGCCCTGGTGTTGAGTGTCTCTGGGGTCTCAATTCAGTCACACTTGCCCTGGGGTCTCAATTCAGTCACTCCTTCCTTCGGGCTCAGCTTTCTGCTCCAGCGTGGAGCCCTCCAAGGTCTACACATGGGGATCTGCTCCACCATTGAAC
>NW_010309715.1:0-24434 GCF_000700745.2 Antrostomus carolinensis
TCACCCAGCTTGTATTTGTGCTTGGGGTTGTATGTTCATCAGAAAACATTTTTAAGGATTAGCTGTCAAATCTGGGGTTCAGAAATTTCTGCCAGTACCAGGACTACATCCCAATTCCTCTAAGCAATGCTGAGAGGCTTCCAGCTCCCACCTTGTCACAGCTGGGCCCTGGAGAGGAGAGAACTGAAAGTATCGATGTGGCTCTTTGGAAGCAATTCATGCAGAAAGCAAGAAGGATAAGGCACTGTTTTTCCCCAGTTTTACCCTAGGATAAATTCACTGACTTGAATGGAGTCACCCTGGAGTAGAACTAATATAATACAGTGATAAATCAGGCCTACTGATTCACTGACAGTGCCCCTGTAGGACCTTCTTGAGCAGCCAGCTGACTGAACATTGCTTGCAGCATTGTCTTCCCAAGGACTGTGCCATGCCATTTCCACAGACAAATTGTTTCCTGACACAGCAGAGACTGATCTCCATGCTTCCTGCTTAGTTAATGCATTATAACCACATTGTTTTGCACTGGTTGCTCTCTAATTTGTGTGCAAAAAGATTCTTGAGTCAAAAAACACAGCCCTTAGCTGTGGCAAATCCATGTGGAGTTTTGACTCCTGAAGCATCCAAAGATCACAGAAGTTACAGATGCAAAATGTATTTCCCAAAGTACTTTTATGATTCGATTATTTGAGAAGCCAGGAGAGAAAAGATGGATCAGACTACTGGAGCCAAGAATGCTTTCTAAGGAGGCAATGATAGCCAAACTCTTGGCCTTGAAGTCTAAGGTAGCAAAGGATGCCCTGAGGAAATATTTATATATCTCTTGGCTTTTTTTGAACTCCGCAAAAATTTTCTGCCTTTTGTTTTCAGTCAGATATTAAACCCAAGAGGCAGCTTTAGACAGTGAAAAATTATGTCTGGTCATAATTGCTTGGTAATTAGCAGCTCTCAGCAGCAGCAAGCCAAATAATAAACCTTTCTTCCAAGTATATCTAGTCATTGTTTTGATGACACCTTTCCAACTCAAGGCTTCTCATTTCTGGCCAATGTCAAAAATGCTACAGGAGTGGGACAATGTGAAATGAAAATTAGACTCCTCTTTGGAAATCAGATAGGAGGAAAAATACCTAAAGAAAAGAAAGTGCAAGAACCAGGACTATTCCAGTCTTCTTTCAACAATTCCAAGAGATCTTTGCTGGTGGAAACATTCTGGTTTCCTCCTGGAGTTCCAAAATGTCAGTAGATTATGTGTTGTCCCAGGCAAAGCTACAATGAGAAAAATCAAAATTTATATTCAACTGAGTTACCTTATGCTTGCCCTGAAAAGTCCTGTCAATATTTAGAGGAGGGAAGGAAGGTAACCTGAAAGGAAGATGAAGTACAAACCATCACCTCTGTAAACTGCTCCACTACTGTGAGAAGAAAACACAGAATCTGGAGGCGTTCATCTCACCTCAGTCTCCCATCTAGTCAACAGAGGCACTGCTACGGATAGAGTCCATCTGACATTTTACACATCTGCTTTAGGAAAAGTAGAGCTGGTACTATGGTCCATTGACTCTATTGACTGCATATGCACAGATCATAAGACTATGCTCAGGGACTACCATAACAGCAGACTTACATTTTACATGTTTTTACATTTAGATTGATGTAGTCCACCCTCATTCTCTAATCACAGAGGCCTACCGCTCTTGTAGGCTCAGATGAAGAAGTCTCCTTCAGAAAAGAATGACATCCAGTCAAGGGAAAACAACATGGCTGGTTGTCAGCAATCTTCAGGAAAGAGTCAGGGATGTGAGAGACAGAAAACTACTGCTCAAAAATCTGCAATATGCCCTATCCTAAGAGGCAGAAAAATACAGGCAGCTCTAATGCCACAGGAGCAGTTCCAACACATCTACAGCTGTTATTTCCAGACATCTGTCTCACCTTTTCTAACAGGAGGAGTATGTCTCCCTTCCCTCTTCATTCTTGCTGAGGAAAGGACATTTGATCGAATTGTGAATTGGCTGACAGACTACCTGGGCTCAGTCCAGATGTCCCTCCCTCCTCAGGGCTAGGAAACTCCATCAAGAGGATGGGGAATACAGTTAAGGAATTGGGGGAGGTAACTCCCCCAGACTCCACAGAGGCACTCTTCTAGAGCCTTCTACAAGCTGAATAGGGCGTTTCGAAGGTTCCACTCATTTTCTGGTATATACTTCCATTCGTTTGTAAAACAACGCAACCTTCACAAACAGGAAAGACAGAAGGCCAGGGAAAAAAGAAAGCACAGATTAACTAGAGACCCCATGTATTTACTTTAGACTTCAGTGCTAGTCATGGTCTCCATGTGAATAAAACAAACTAGCACATTGACAAATTAACCAAGCTTGAAAGGATAACAAGAGTTGAAATTATTGCAATTACACAATGTGCACAGAAATGCCAAACTTAAGTTCTCTGAACTGTAAATGAGACTTCAGGGTCAGGTTCTGTCACAGGAAACACATCAGAAACCTCACCCAAAGAAATGAAGTAGCACTGACAGTAATCCAGTGCAGGACTGTGTGGGCTGTCTTCCCTGAGGAATTTTTCCCACCCTTTGGGCTCCGAGTCTTTGACTTCAGCATTAAAAGCACTGTCTTCTTGTAAGCTAAGTCATTGAACCTTCTCACTCCTCTACGGTTTGCTTTCTTGAAGGAAAAACTAAGCTTCAGCCATGAGAACACAGCATCCTGGACAGCCTGACCTGCAGTCATTGAACTCCCTGACTACTTCTTCAAACAAAGACAGGTGCCTAAAACAGCAAGGGATGCTCTGCTTTAAATAATCACAGTCCATCTGAGATAGCTCAAAAGGGATACCCCTCATATTTTAGTCTGCAGCTTTGGGTTCACAGTTTAAGCTCATTTCTGCTCTAACAGCAGATACAGTAGGGAGGAGGAAAAGTAAAGTATAATCTCTCTAAATCTAAATAACACTATATTTGCTCAGCCTAAAGGCACAACACACCCCTTCAGACATAATTCCCTGCACTTGCCTCAACTCCCAGTACCTTAAGGAGGCCTTCTTGGATAGCCTCCAGTCCAGGATAACCAGTAGGCACTTTACATACTCCTCTGCTTGCCCTTAGCCTGATGCTGCACTTTGGCTGCTGGACCATTCTGATCTTACACACCTTCTGCACATCACCAGCATGATGGAGAGGGATTGTTCCATCTACTTCCCATTTCCATCTGACATGAACCTAGTGCAAATTACAAATACTTTTCATAAGTTGTAATCTGGCAGAGAACTTACTGGTCATCTTCCAACAGGCTTCTTTCACTTCTGAGCTTCACATTAGGAGACAAATTCTAATACTTTGACACTTTTTATGTAACTTACCTTCATTAGTTAAATCAATCCTGATGGTATCCCATAGATTAGCAGGGGGACTGCACCTACTTACACACAACCCTGGAAGCTTTTTTAACAGAATGTCATGGAGTATACTTTGGCAGGCCACTGAAAACAAGTTTATTTTACTTGCAAGATCACATAGTCAGCTCAGCAGTGCTGAAATGTGGCAATGAATTCCTCTCATCGCATAGAGATGATGATCAGCAATACTACCAATAGATAGGAAAAACTAACCAAGTTGTCCTAGTCAGTGGATCTTACTTGTGTTTAAGACTGACACATACATAGCAATTTGCCTCTGTTCCACAGCAGCTGCAAACTATTAACTATGACAATGAAGTTGATTTTTAAACCAACAAATATGACGGCTATTATGAAAGTTTTACCATTGTCACATGGTGTGCAGTCTTTAAAATCATCCCTTGCTGTGTGGCTAAACTTTTATTGAATTTTTTTTAAATTAAAAGAAGGTCATGCAAGGACAGAAAACCTCTGTCAATCAGACTGTGCAATGCACAAAACTCTTCCAGTATTCTCATAAAAGCCAACATCAGCATACTGTACTTAAAGCACAACGTTGCAGAGATATTACAACTGCATTTGACAGATAAAAAAATACCCCCCCCTCACTCCCCATTGCTTCTTTCTACTCCCAAAATGCCATCACCTTTGCTGATTTCCCAGAAAATCTAGCACTGAATGATCCATTTGCCAACTGAGGGAGTTTTCCATATAAGAAACCTTCAAAATTATAACCATGGCCCAAAGCAGACTCACATTTTCTGTAATGCACTGATAGAAACAAATCATATGAAAACCAGCTGCCAATCCAAGAGCTACACAGAGAAGAAAAAGAAGGATTTTAGCTTCATACAGCATGTGTATGCATTTGAGGAATACTTACAGTGGGATACCATACAAATTGTCTCTCATCATTCACAATTAAATTGTGGCCAAATTATTCTGTAAAAATTAAGATGTAAACTTTAGATAATGTTCCTTTTTCCCCTATAGGCCCAGTGACACAGGACAAAAAATTTTTGAATGCTAGAAGCCCTTATATCTATGCAGCTGAATATCTGATTCGTCCTGGTTTCTATTTCCATTTTTCTTTCTCACCTCATCATATGAGCTACCCTTCTCCTTCAAAAGAACTGTGCAGAAACCCACAAGAGGGCACGATCATGCAGAGAAGGGGGTGAGCCTCACTATTTTACATAACAAAATCTTATGCATCAAAACACACACAACTTCCCAAATGTCTGAGGTTAGTTATCCTTCATGTCCTGACAAGTTACACCCACCTTTCCCAGAGGAACTAACTCACTCCATAACAAGTACCAGACTTCTGTTAAAACAGCAAATAAAGTAGGACCACCTACCACCCAATCCTGCAAACACTTAGGGGTAGACAATCCTGCATGCCTACTGCCATGCACAGCCTCAGAGCTTCAGCTGGTCTGCCCATGTTACTAAGTGCCATATCTCCAGCAAATGTTCCCAGAGTTATGCTCTATTGCTAGGTCAAAATCAGGCCAATTCTGCAACCCTTGTTTGCAGCTGGCCTCCGGCACTGACTTCTGATGGAATAACTCATAAGAATGAAACACAATTTGGATTTCAGGATAAGGCCCCTAGTCAACATGTGGGAGCATTTATGGCTCTGTGAGACCTACGTTAAAAAAAAAAGCATTTCCCTAAGAGTAGCCTGTTTTCCCATGGTCCAGTTTACTCTTTCAAAAAGACTGGTAGGCTGAGATATCGGTCACTATGTGAAAATGACAACATTCAATTAAAACAATAGCAATTTTCAAGTAATGCTTTTTTTTTTTTTTTTCAATAGATGTATGACATTCCTAGACATTCTATTAATTAGCAGGCCCCAGGCAACACATTTGGTAAAACAGAACAATCTGGCCTTTGATTTTTTTCCAGGCCTTACCCAAGATCACACAGAGGTAGCCAGGCTGCTGATAGATCCCCCACACAGAGCACACACCCCCAGCAAGCAGCTGTGCTAAGAACTGCATGTAAACCACTTTGAAGAATTCTCAATCTGCAGAGAAAGACAGAATTATTTATTAATTAATAAAAAACTGCTTGTGCTGGACTGGGCAAGCAGAATCTGTTCAATGAACTTTACTAATCAGTCGCAAATTTGTTTCTGCGTCCTTTTTTCCAGTTACCTGTTTCAACTTCAGTTTAAACGCCATTCTGGTTGAAAAACATAACCCGAATGTTTCCTATATTTCAGGACCAGGAATTCAAACAAGCCCACTACTTTTGAAATAAGGAGGCTATTAATATCCTGATAAGCATCTGAAATTAGCAGGATCTCATGTTCTACACCTACACAATGGTTATCTAGGAAACTGGTATCCTTGTTATATCTTTTCCGGGCAGCTATGGTTACAATCCATCAGTACACAGGGTGAAAAACACCATCTCAATAGAAGATGTTGTAAGATGCCAGCTGAAACACTCAAGCTCTTGATACTCCCACCTGCATCAATAATTTCTAGGTGCATTGGATAAAGATCCATGAGTTCCTTCAAATTTAGGAATTTATTAAGGTAACCAAAACTCTGGAATCTTTCTTAACTTGTTGTATTATTCATTTCATCTGTAGACAATAATGGTCCTCTCACACTAAGGATAATTAGGGCCTTAGATGGGCTTTCAAAGACATTTCCACATTTTTCAGTGATGTAGCTGTAACTAAAACAAAATCCAAAGAGGAGTATTAGATCTTGAAAGCAGCCAGACTGTCTGGAGGAGATATATTTTGAAGGTTTTATTGGTGGCCCTCAGAGAAAGGCAACTATGACCTAAGCTTGAAGGCTAGGAAGGACTATGTGGGTTTGTGTGGGAGGGGGTTAAATCTAATTTGTAAATGGTGAGTTATTAGCCCTGACATTTGAGAATAGACACTGCATTGTGTCGATGATGAGAGCAACCCTAGTTTCCTTGTTAATGGCAGTGATTCATTCTTTCCCACTCCACTATTGTTCCCATTTACCTGGCAAAGAGAATTACTTCTTATGTGTTCCCAGTTTCTGATTTCTGGAGAAACTGTTCAGATGAGTAAAAGCACAGGAGAAGAAATGTATCAAACAGGCAGAGTTCTGGGAACAGCACTAGTGGATGTCTGAAAGGGTGCATTACTACCAAGTGGCCTTTTCCCCCTCTACTCCCCTCTGCACCTGAGAAAACCCTGCTCTCTTCTGCTTTACTGAGAGCTTTCAGTCTCCCTTCCTTTAAATTCAGGATTATTACTTTAAACTCATGCTTTCAAAAATATTTAAAATACCCTAAGATGGGTAAAGGATTTAGAAGCTTTAAATTACTTCAAACCTATGTGTAGCCATACATTTGGTAACACAGAGCAACCAGCTTTGGATTTTCCCCTACAGCCTTACCCAACTGCAGAAAAGCAGCTATGCCCACAACTAGCCTCTTATGCCATGAGACCACCCAGAAACCGCACAAAGGGTCTAAGCCAGTTACCATCACAGAAGTCCTTTTTTTTTTTTTTTTTTTAAATTGTCATAAAGCCATGGAATATCAGGACAATGACCAGGAGTAAATCAAGACTCAAGCTTCCACACAGAGCTGTCTCTCCAACAGCCTGTTTTATAACGTGTCTGGCTACTGCACTCAGACTCTCTGTTTGTCACTTGGCGAACTGCAAACCCAACACTTCTCAAGCTGCCTCTCCTCCTCCCCAGCAGACTGTGACACTCATAGACGGGCCTGATCCCTTGCAAATGTGAAGTGGCACAGTTGCATTGACGTCAGTGATGATACTTCTCTTTCTTACAACTACCAGTCTGGCCCTCCCAATTTTACAAATGCCCCTGAGGGGACAACATGAAACACAAAGCTTGGAAAAGTACAGAACTAGGACTTGGGAACAGCCCATGGCACAGATTAGGGGACAGTAGCCATAAACAGTTTGAATCCAGATGTGAAATTCCCCAAGGCCAGGACTATTCAAACCCTATCTCGTATGTGAAGCAAACAAGCTAAATTAACTATTGGGTCAACCTTGCTCATAAGACACAGCTTTCTGTAAGCAACTCCACTCAAAGATCTTTACTTTGGGGCATGCAAACAGCTATATATGTGGCAAAAGGTTAAAGCACATTCCACCTTTCATGCGGCTAGCCAGGGCCACTGCAACAGGCAGGGCAGGCAAGCCCACTGACACATTGGTGCTTGCTCTGTGCAAATAGTTCTTGTGCCCAGTGAGCACAGAAACCACAGCTGCAACTGTGCCAGTGGAGCAGAAGGTGTCACGTCCAGAGACAGGAGAGAGCACTCAACTGACCTCAAACAAACAAAGCTTAAGTGGAATGTGGTATCCTCAATTCCGTCTTGGGTTTCAAAGTGACTAAGTGAAGAGACGTGTGAAATTCATATTGAGTCCCCAAGCTATTGCATGCCTACTGCATAGAGCTACATCCCTCTCTGAGATGCCACAGCTAGCCATAAAGGTAGCTGGGCTTTGGCCACACAGAATTCCCACAGATTTCAATGGGAATTTCAGTGTTCCAGTCTGGGCTCCAAGAATGCAGTTCTGGACCCAGAGCTCTGACGGCTGGAGCCGTATTCAATATCAGCGTCTGGCAACACCCATTTGTAAAACAGTGACTCATTCACAGGCACAACTTTAGAGGGACAGACAGGATGACTTTAATCATACATTTCCATTTCGTTAGTAAGTTCAGTAAAACCAGATGAGCATCCAGGATGATAACAGTTGATATTAATCTAATGACTGCAGTGATCCACTGCCACAGTTAGGAATAGTTTTATATCCTACCAGATGCATTGTTTTAATTTGCTTCAAGAACATAGCAACTAATGGACTCCTGTGGCTAAGGACGAAATAATTAAGTGCCCATGAATTTTATTTAGAAACAGGGTTTTTTCTGAAAATTGGGGGCATGGTAATGAATATGAGAAAGTAAATGCAAGAGAACACCTTTAAAAGTACCCACGCAACCTAGGAGTCTGGGACACCAGATAAATAAGCTGTCATTTGCACTTTCCATTCATTGTAAACAAGGGAGCAAGTCGTTTGTGCAATGGACTGTACAGGAAGTGACATTTAATTCAGGCAGATATTACTGCAAGTTTCTCATTTATCATGGTTGCACAGTCCTTCCCATCAACCAGTTGGGTTTCCATTCAAACACAGAGTTTTATGCCTTTCCCTCTAACATTACCATACATCAAGCCTCAGACCTGATGGAAAGCATCTGAAAGCAGATTGTTTGTTAAAGCTGAAGTCTGGCACTGGATTTTTACTCAGGGTTTTTTTAAAAAGAATGGGAAGCTTTTCGGGCACCATTTTTCCAGATCACCATGTCTGGCTAACCCTTCTACCATAGTCAGGATGTGCTTCCATGGCAGATTTGCAAAAAGATGCAATTCTCTCTGCAAGTGCTCCAAGATGCCCAGATAGAAGCTACCTCTAATTCTAAAGTCATGTAACTGCAGCCCTGTGATGCTGATCCTAAGCTAATACATTCTGCTTCCCAGCAGGACTTATTAGTTAAGGCTCAGCCACATGCTAATGATGGCTACACAACTTCCCATTCAGAGCCAGCTTTCATCCAGCCAGCTTGGAGCATGGACAGAGTGAGTTCATATCTGCCTGCCAAACCCTGAGCAGACATACCTTCAGTGACTCAAGCAGTTAAGAGTAGAAATGCAGATGAATCTTGTGTAATATTCTCACAGTTCAGTAAAGGCTGGCCTTGCTCACTAGTTTGAAGAGCCTGTCAGAGCATGGTCATTTCCTTTGCTTCCTGGATTGATATGATTATTCCTTACTTTGTGTACCAGAACTCTTCCTTGTTGACACTTTCCCAACTTCACACTGAGTCCTGCTCCACTAAGAAGGGTGAACGTTCTTCTGCTCAGAGGCACACTTTCCTTCAGGATTCACCTCCTCATGAAAATATGAAACCAACATATACTCTACCAAACCCCTTTCCCTAATTTAATTTCCCAGATTCTGTAAAGTGACAGGTCCCCAGGGAAAACCAGCACCTCACAAAGTATTACTAAGCAGATGAGACAGATAGATTTAAACTCAGCATTGCAGTCTGAAAAGCCCTCTGGTTAAAGTCATGGCAATCAGCCAATACATGAGATTTCCTACAGCTGCATCAGTCTTAGACATGAGATAAACATCGGATGCTTTGATAAAATTAAACTTTTGACAATACACACAAATCCTATTGCTCTATCTTTCTAAAGTAAAAAGCAAAAGTGAGAATTAAAAACTAGTTTGCTTCTGACTCTTGTCCGCTTTCAGAAACCTCCAGCCCCAGCCTCCTGTGCAGCTCCACCATGTCTCTAAGTTACTCTTCTCGATCTTGGGCTATTTTCCACTCATCATTTTTAGAGAAAAACACCTAATAGGAAGTTTGTCTGTCACCTCCACCCTGTGGATAGCTGGATTAAGGCACTAAACTAAGTGGAAACTACCTGCTTGAAGATCTGCAGCACTTCTGATCTCAGCTTGCATCAGGAGTTAAGTGTAAGACAGAAAAAAAACTCATACAAGCCCCTTCCCCTTCCAAACAAGTTTTCTGCTTGCTTCTCTCTTTTCTCCTCCACTGTCCACACACATCCAGGAAAAATAGTTACCCCTGTCATAACAGAACTTCATAACAGTTACATTCTATGATCTAAACAAAAAGAAACCTATTTGACATTTAAGCCACAATTCATCTAATTATGTTGTTCGGTGCCCCCCAATAGGCCACTCATTTACCAAATAATCTTAGTAATCAAACATTGGCTTTTCAGTAGTATATTTGTCCAGATACATTATTGTCCACACTATTATTTGTAGTTCATTATTATTAATATTTTTAAATCATAGTGATAATTTATCCAGGCTTATATAACATTTCTAGCTGGACAACACCAACCTGGCAACACCTCCCAGTCCTTAGCACAGAAACTCTTCCATCATGACTGTAGCCTCCACACATATTCCAAGTTTTGCATAACCTTGTCCACTAAGTCTCTAATATTCACTTAAATCTGAGTTTGTAACTTCCAATTTGCTTTAGACAGAGCCTGTAGCAGCCCATCCAATTCAATAAAAGCTTTCTAGCCTCTGAGACCAGCAATGGTGTTAGGACATGGTTATTTCTATGCCTTCCTTAATCTGCTTTCTTCTGCATCTCTTGATTTCATTCAGTTTCTGATAATACTTTCCTACCAACCTGGGCAGCAAGGTAATATTAAGTCTTGCTACAGAAGCATAAAAATATCACTCATTCAGTCTCACATGGTGACAATATACCAAGAGGTGGGAAAATCTAGGTATGCAAACTCTTCAGATACTTTTTATATCTACTTATTCTTCATATTCTCTGAGGAAGCCATCTAGGATCCCTAATCAAAAAATGTGCAAGAAATGTAAAAACTAAACCCCCAAACCTGTTAATATCCTACAAATATGTGCTTACTGGTTGGAGGAAAGAGCAATACTGCCTTCTTCCTTGACTGTCCTATTTAGCTCTTTCCTTTCTCCTGCCTCAGTCAATACTAAAAGAGCTATGATGATCAAAGCATGAAGCCTGTGACACTCTCATTTGTGGTCCAGGTGTGATAGATGCTGATCTCCTGCATGTGAGCATGGCTTCCTCTATTGCACAGCCTGAGAAACCATCTAGCCTATGACTACTTTGCTGAAGGAACTTTCTCTTTACTCAGCTCCTGACTTAGTAACTACAATGTCATTCAGCATTTGCGATCACAGTTTGTTGTATGTAGCACACTGTTTATGTGCAGCACTGTAAGGTGGGTAACACACACAGCCTCTCACTTATTTTCTTAAGCTGAAACTAATTAATGTCATTTAGTGTGCCAGGGATAAGAAGACAGCTGGAAACCATCAAGGGGAAATGGGAGCAGTACATGAGCTGTTTCTTCAGTCAGCTGTTTCACTGCCCAAGGCACACACATGCACACTCACACCTTCCTCTCTCGGGTCCAGTCCTACTCTAGCTCTACCACCGTCACTCAGAAGCCAATACAATTATCCCAGCTCTACAGTGCTACTGAACAGGTTTGGACCCAGACATCCTACTGGCACTTGAAACATTCCTGTTTTATCAGAACTTGATACTTAAAGCCTTTTGGGGACACATACAATCAGGGTCAAATAGCAATTAATACAACATAATTGCCTTAGACTATGCTCAGAAATCTCTGCCAACTCACAAATAAAACTCCACACACTTAAGACACAAGTTTCAGCCTACATACTCCATCAATATACATATCTTCGTCATATCTCCTGGAGGCTAAACACAGGGTTTGTCCTAACCATGAGGAATAATAGTAGGGAACTGAGGTTCACTGCAAATGCCATCTTACTGGTCTTCATTTCCTGTGACAGTACTCAAGCCTAGGAACAGTTATCCAGAATGCTTCTGCTGACCTCAGTTTCTGGGACAGTTCTCCCTCACTTAGCCCTGAACCTTTCACATACACATGGAGATAAACACCCGAAGTTCTACATGCTAAGACTTAGGCAAACACATTTTGTGCCAGAGGGCATAGGCCAATAACCTGCAAAGATCCACACCCACAGAGAATTGCACAATGGACCACACATATTTTGGAGTATGGCATTTGCCTATCGCTAAGAATTATCAAGCATCAGTCATTTCCAGAAACAGTTTGCTGGTCTCAACGGATCAGTTACACTGCATTTATTTTTGCTCTAAGCAATACCTTCTATGCCAGTCATTCATACCAATTTGGGAGCTCACCCAGATCCTTCCCTCACCCTTTTCCAGGTCCTCAAGCTCAATAACATTTAATTCACTAAGTGGAATTCCTCTGGCTCTTCTCTGCAATCCCAATTTCAACTTTATCCTGACGAGCTGCCAGAGGCATAGAGAGCCTACTCCACAGGGATCCCAAATTCCATAGTCCACTGCAGCCCAAAACTACATGACAGAAAATCTTTCAAAAGAAAGAAAAGACTCCATAAAACATCATCAGAGCTCTCATACTGCAAAATGTGAATTCATACATCAGTTGTAACATGTTCAAGCCCGGACACCCGGCTAATGCACTAACCTCTTCTGAGTCAGTGCTCTGCACCTCACTAGTACCTTGGGTCTCAGCTCTGATCCACTGGAAGGCAAGCAGATTATGCCCAGGAAGACCAGCACTCCAGGCAAGACTGACAGAACTTTCCTCCTAGTTCCACCATTTGCACAGTAAGCAATATACCATTTAACTGATACCCTGAGCAATTCTTTCAGAATAGATACAAAGAATAGAAATTATTTTCTGGGAAGTACCTCCTGAACTCATCCAGAATATTAAATTACAAGATATTTTGTAGATTTTCAACATTGGAAAGGCCCAACTAACAATCCGATTAATCTCAAAACAATAACAGCCCTTAATCTAACATATATCAGCAAATTCCTGTTTCTCCCTTTTCTAACAAAAATAACAACACTGTAGTTGCCAGTGCATTAATAAGATCCTATTTCTGCTCCAGAGACTGAATCAAATCTTTGTTCTTCACAGCAAAGGATTAAGAAGGTTGCTATTTTGGTAATGAGATGTGAAGAGGTGCTTACTTTGCAGCTGAGATCCAGGCTGGATGCCTGAGAAAGGAATAAACTCTTTCACCTCAGATGAACTTTATTCTTATTATCAGTATATCAAACTCTGTTAGTGTTATGCATATCATTAATAATAAAGCGAGACTATTCATGAATAATTACAATTTGATAGAGTGTTTAAGCTCATTTACAAAATATGCCTTATGTTGTAGATAAAGTAATGAATGTAGATTTTAAGACAGCAACACACACACACGCGTAAGAAATCAGAAAAAATAATTACTTTCTAGGTAGTTTATTGGTCAGCTGCTTCTTTTTTTTCACACTAAGTCTAAATTTTTCCAGATATCTCAACTCTTTTAACAGCACATAATGGAGAAAAATTGTCATAAAGTGGCACAAGAAGAAAAAAAAAGTGTCAGAAAAACAGCACATGGACAAGGACAAATGAGAGAACATTCTGAAAAGAAGATCAAATCACAGGACACAAATCCAAGTGCTGAGGCACCAACTCAGTGCCCAAGATGATTGAGAAAACTGTTTGTGAGGCTGGAAAAGGAAGCAGTGACCTGTGAAAATGAAAGCAACTTAATGAAAACATTAGTCATATAAAAAAAATGTTGTTTATAGTTATCATAACAACATTTTTATTAAACAAACATGTTTGGTATATAAAGTTGTTGCAAGTAAAACATTTCCAAAGGACTAGGGTAGGTAAGGTAGTGTGGTTAGAACCTGGCAACACTTTATAATTACATAGGGATCAACTTTTTGCACTTAGAAATGGAAATGTTTGGGGCTCACATCAGAGGAGGTCTAAATTTCTAAATGAAAAGTATTATTGTAACAAGATCTAGGAGCATCTTCAGATATAGCAAATACAAACAGAAGTGAAGGCAAACAGAGTCTCAACATTTCACTTACATCCTGCACATTGGCTGTTGACAGACAAAGTACTTTGAAAATAGGACAAAAATTAAACTATTACTAACTCTCATTTCTAGTCTAGCAGGGCAGTGTATTTTAAACATAATTTTAAAGACCCACCATGATTCATAGCAACCCCAGAAACAGGCAGAATATCAGAAAGAAATTAGTTCATTGGCCATTGCTGATATCCTCTGTGAATGCTCTTTAACATCTGATTAAATTCTCTTATCTCTCCTTCTCTAACGAACAGTAACAATACACAGTAAAAATCCACAGGAGTTCAGACATCTCTGGCAGTATGGGTGCCAGGTTTCCTAGGGAAAAAAATCTTATCCAGTCAAGTTTTGCCTGCAAGAGTGGTGACATGCATATTTCTCTTCCAACAATTTTTTAGACACAATTACCAATTACAACCATATCTGATAAAAGCAGACACCTCAAACATAGTTTAATTCCTAGCAAAATGCTGATAAAAGCAAACACCTCAAAACCAATTAAATACCTAACACAACACAGGAAAATAGTTGTATGGATGAAAAGGACAGACTTAATAGTGCACCAAATAAATGAAAGGCTTCGGTGTGAACATAACCTACTAGGCTTCAGAGAACGCACAAGTATTGAGCTGTTAGGAATTTCCTAGCCACTAGAAAAACTCCAGTTGAAGCTTGTGCCTTGTTAGAAAACCAGAGAATCCAGTGTCATAGGAAACGAGACTTTATTCATTCTGAGCTCAGGGAATCAGTTTTTCAAAATGAAAAACAGTAGAAAAGAAACTGTGCTCACAAGTTTACATTTACAGGTAGCACTTTATTCAAACATTGAAGGAATTTGGCTCAATGCAGATGTGACAGAGTGATATTTTTTGGCCTGTAATATGCAGGAGGTCAGAAGGTACAAATAAACAGTCTCTGCTCTTTGAGTCTACAGAGCATGTTGATTTCCTTTTAAATCCCCCAGCAGATTAACTAAACAAAATATCTATTTACAGCAGAAAAAAAGGATGCCAATGACTGCCAGCTGAGTATCAGTGGGAAGTTATGACAGGACAATCTACCCACTGAAGACTTCCACATTTGTTCTCTCCAGAAACACCAGGATTGAGAATAATTGCAGATTATAAAATAACTCCTTCTTTGAGTACTTTAAGAATTTTCAATATGGTTTCATATTCATATCATAGTAGAAATACTTTGTAACTCAAGCACTAAAAAGTCTTAAAGGCCCTGACCCTGGAACTTGATCCACATTGGTGCAACTCTAACAGATCTCAAAGACAGACATGCTTACAGAAAAAAGGATCCCATCCATGCAAGACTGGGGACTCAAATTTAATTTGCAGATTTTGCATATGCATCCCTAACACTTAGGTATTCAGCCATTTAATGGAAATTCTTTGAACTCATCCCTAGAAGGAAAAGGCATTGTGTTTGAACAAGAAATTATGAATGTGAAAGTTGTTGAGGATTGGTTAGCTGACAAGGGTCACATAGACATACTGTAGATGGCTGACCAGGATTTTGGGAAACGTCGGACTCTGCTAGTCTGAAGTGCTAAGGTGGTAAGGACACGCTGTCCTTGACTGCAGCTGCTATACGATAACAGCTTGCTTACAGTCAGCTAAGGCATGGGAACTTAAGGGAGTAAGTAACCAAGAATCAGGAGCTAGGGGAGGGGTTGACGTTTAGGATAGTGACCAATTAATTAGTTAAATTACAGAATATGCATGCTCTCATTAAGAACTATACAAGTTGTAGTCAAAAGCATAATAAACGGAGACTTGATGATCGTTCATATTGAGTGCCAAGTTTTTCCCACCGTGACAGAAAGTCTCATTAAAAAAAAAAAAAAAAAAAGGTAAAGCATATTTGAAAATACAATGCAGAAATTTTGCCTGCCATTTTAGTGTTGGGAACTCAAACAGCCTGTAGACAATGAGTGGGCTGAATGGACAACTCCAGGAGGAGGGAATATTCATCTGGGTGACAGTTTTAACAGCTGGCTTCAGTTTCTAAAAGTACAGCCTGAGTTCTGATGGATGGATGAATGGATACACATACACACGTTTTTCTTTTACAATACATGAGTCTCTACAATCACTTGAAATGCTCTCTCACTGTGCACAATATAGCTAGAGAACCATGCATTTCTATGACAATAGCCTTCTGCGTTTTGATTATATATTATCTCAGACTTGAAGACTTCATAGAAGTGTAAAAAAAATCTAAATGAAACAGTTCAGTCAACAGAAGTCTCTCAGCATAGTTAGGCACATCCCTCAAGTCTCTCTTTGCCCAATATGCAGACAATGCCATATTAAGTCAAAAGTTACAGAATATGCTTGGTGTGTCATTCTAGGTGTCAGGGAAAGGCCTGGGGTTCCAGACACCAGCTAGAGGTTATACTATTCTAAGAGAAAAGAAAATGCAAGTTGGACATACTAGCTTTGTGACATACCATGGCTTTGTGACCTTTCATGGAAGCTGCAGAGGCAGTGCTCATAGGGTCACAGAGGGAGAGGGACAGACCAAGGCACTGGGCACTCTGTGAACTTGCAGTAGTTTGGGAGACTGGCAGGAGGCATCCTATGTCCTTATTCCCTTGAACAGTCACAGTAAAATCAACAGGTGTTAAGAGTGCTCAGACTTGCTGAAAATGAAGCCGTGGTTGTCTCGACTTGGGCCACCAGACTTAGAAACAATTTTTGAAAACAGAGCCTTCAGGGAAACGAGGGGTAGAGCGAAGCTGTCCTAGGTCCCGGGCCTCACACAGAGGCAGCTCTTTGATTGTAGGACTCCTTTTTCTCTCACTTCCCCTAGCCCTTTGCAGTGAGGTGGGGCCAGAGGGAGGCATTTTCAGCCTTCAGAGGACCTTTATACTGTATTAAAAATATGGTTTCTTTAATGTTTCCTTTTTCAGAAGTAGTAATATAAACTAACTGAGTGTGCTCTTAGGAGAGCTTTTGGCAAGGGTAAGGGACAATCCTGTGCCAAACCTCATCTTTGGCATGAAGAAATAAACAGACTGTGGTTCTGCATAAAGACAAAACTTTTGGAAAGCCTTTAGAATATTTCTCATAATGAAATAGTGGGGGGGTAGTTTTCTTGAAATTCAGAATACTCTCCAGAATATGAATCCAACCTCTAAATGTTTTGGTCTCTTCAATTATGAACTGATTTCCTTTGAAACAATTAAATGATGAATTATGGATATGCTCTGATTTTGAACAATCTTCATTAAGGCTTTTTCCATACCATTTCATTTGTCTATAGCAAATAAAAATACTGTGTCAGGTAGGAATGAAATTATCCTCATCACTCTAAATTAGAGAAAGGGAAACTGAGATTGAAAGATCATGTGCTCTGTCTGCTTAAGGCCACAAAAGGATCCACTGCCTAGAATAGCAATGCCAGATTAGTTTGCTCTAGACTGCGACTGTTGAGCCCTATGATTCTTGATGATGTTGCCATTCAGGATACCTGAACAAGAATATTGTCAAAGATATGGGAAAGAAAGGCCTGATCTTGGATTTTACTTCTGGGTCCTCCCAGTAGTTTTCCATAGTAAAATGAATGGCAATGCAGATTATATAGTGGATTTAGAAGAAATGCAATTACAAAATTTCAGAAATACTTCGGTAAAAGAGTCCTGACAATGAGATTTCTCATTAACATCACACTTCAAAGAAAAATGTAACAAGTCAACTAAAAGCCAAGAAGCCTCACACCTTTATATTATTTTAGTTTACCTGAAACACAACTGCTGTGCTATAGATTAGATCAACCTCCCATATTTAGCAAATGAGGTTTATTACACATAGATCTGAAACACACTTAGATGAAGACTAAGTATCCAAAAGGCTACTATGCTTTGCCAATACACACAGAATCATGTTGGACAGCCCAATGTATCATGAGTGTTATTAAAAGAAACTGAATACTTTAAGAACATTTTAATAGTGTTCCTTTTTGATTTTTGGGTGGAAAGGGAGCTTGTTCTCTTCCTTTTCAGGATTATTTTTTCTAAGTACATTTCTAAATCCTACTTAGTTTTGTTTAACTCCAGCCTTATAAACCCTTTGTGTGTTTCTTTCTCTCTCAAGCCTCTTTAAGCACTTTTATACTTCTCCTTCCACCAAGAATTTTGCTGTATTGTTCCTTTTTGTTCTCTCAGAAACCAAGTCTCTTTGCCTACAATTTGGAGAACTTCTCCCGTACACACCCAAGTCCACTGCTGCAGGCAGCACAAAGGTTTCAGATTAATAACCTACGAAAAACGAATGAGGCAATTCCCAACTCACAAAGCTTTAAAGTTCTCTGCTTATTCCAGAAGATATCTCTGGGTAGTGGATTCATTCATGCCAAATCTTCAGCTTTTCTCTGCAACAATGACAAAAAAATGTTTAAATATAGATGCCAAAATTCTGATGTCACAATGAGATTGTTCAAGCTGGAGCCAGGACCCTGCCTCAATCTAGACCTTGACACCAGTCTGTCACTTCAATAAAAAGGACATAAATCAACTGCACGGCCCCCAGTACAGCTACATAGTTGACATTTTTTCAAGCACATCATTGCAAGAAGCAGTGGTTAAGCCTAAAGCTTCAAGAATTTCACTAAAGAATGTACCAGTTTCTGGTTATGTAAAGGCCTTTGGTTAAAGAATACATAAACTCCAAATACCACTGGGGCTTGTGGGTTGAATTTTTGGGGGTTTTGAGTTTAGGAATTTAAGTCACATCTTACTGTGAGAAAAGAGAAAGCAAAAACAACTGAGAAATCATAATAGTCCACTAAAAACTCAGAGCCATATGCTGTTATGCCACAATAATAAATAAGAGGCTTGTGTAGGACAGAAAGACAGGCTGTGACCTCCTTTCCACTAATTATCACAAAATTATTCTGCTTCATTTTTATAAATACTTTCCTATTTTCACACTTAGTACACTTTGTCCCAGTGTAGCTCTCCCTCATTATCTAGGCTCCAGGTTGATAACTGATCAGTCCAAGTTCTGATGTATGTCCAAGTGCTTCCCATCAGAGTTAAGTATTTCATTTGCAAGAAGGTGAGAGGCTTTCTTTAAAAAATTCTCCTAATTTTCATCACAATTCACTGCAGTGCCTATAGACATGATGCTACTACACAGAATAGGGCAAGACAGGATTCTTTAAGTTTAAGATGCATATGGCAATATTTTAGGCTGTTAAGTGATTCAGAGGCATTACTGGAGTGGTATTTCCTGTAAGTAGCACTATAAAAAAGTGGTTATTTAAAAGGGATTAACAAAACAACAGAGTGGAAGCTGCTGACCTACTGGGAGGTGAAACATGAAGATGGCATGAAGCCAAGAGTGCGAGACAGCTGCGTAGCACATTAAGAACCAGGATGCTGAGGATCAAGCTGGATTTATATAATAAAACCAGAGAAGAGGTTCAGTTGTGAAGAACTTCTCCTTCATGGGTGAGAAAGCTCAAGGCAATATTTTCAACTGAGTAAGCACTAGCTGATGGAGAGGAATTCCAAGGCCTGCAAGTTAATGAAGAGGCTTTACTGATCAGGCTCCACATTACATGTTGAAAAGCCCAAGCCCTACAGTGAATTCTGACCCTATCAGAGTCAATAAACTTTACTCCTATCAATAGACAACCTGCTGGTGTTCAATGGATACATAAATACAAAAGGGATGTTTCTTTCACAAATGCTTATTAGAGAAAGCTTCATGGCCTACCATGCATATGCACTGAAATACACTGGCAAATACAGATACCCATTGAGTAAACATCTTTAAGGTAATGTGCACGCACACTAGCTCTGAGGGTACAGCTTGTGTTCACTCCACTGACCTCATTGTTATCCACCTATATTTAATGTAGCCCACAACAGCAATTTAGTTCTTCACTTGCTAAATACACATTGTGGATAAATTTGGGCTTTTTCTAAATTGCCACAGAAGGTAAATTCGCAACTTTTCAGGATGAAAACCTTATTGTAACCTTATTTTTCTTATCAGGCGATTGAAAATACATTTTAAATATCTTTGTCTTCTATTTAACAAAAATATCAGCAGATGTTTTTTGGATGAGCTACATTGTTTATTATTTTCCTAAGATGTCCAAAACATGAAACTCATTTAACTCCTAGAGGAGTGACACAGAAATGACGTGATGTGCATCACACATTAAATAATGGTCACTCCTGCTGCTCTTTAGACATCTGAGGCTTAATCTGCAATTATCTGCATTTATAGAACAAAGCTATACAACAGAAATGGGAACACATCTCCTAAGTTGATGCAGAATTAATTTTCAAAGGGTGACATGCACCATAAATCCTATTGCGTGATTACTATAAACATGCAAACAAAAGAATGAGGAACAGCGTTGTCTGCTAATGGATGTTCAGTTATGAATTTCAATTGTTACAACATGTGATTAATTTACATGTTCAAATTAAGTCTCCATTTTTGCATGTTTAATTATGAGGTATTTAAAAGCATGGATGGATGTATTTGATCATAAGCAGCATCTAGGAAAAAGCTTGGCACTTGCAATTTGCTTGTCCTGGTTTAAAATGGTCTCATTACAACATGGAATGAAAAAGTTAGAAAAAGGAATGTCTCTGTTTCTCCCAGCTAACAATGCACACAAGTCAAGAGCTGTCCTCTTTCTAATATTTTCCATAAGGATGTGCATCAGAGGTATGTTTTTGACAAGCAAATGACAGAAGGAATCCGTAAAAACAACAATGTGTCTTCAGAGAGTTCAGTAGAATACATACTGTGGATGCCATAATTTAATCCCATTTTAGAGCTCTTCGATTTCCAAAAAATTCAAATAACCCTAAATTTTAGTGGGATTTCCATTTCATGCCTCTGTGCCATGGATGAACAGCTCTAGGGACTATACTACAATTTTCCTAGTAAAACACAAGGGTCCAACTGCAAAGGAGGGCTTAGGGCTGTGCAAATAACTGTTTTTTCAGTTCAGCTGCCAAGCCAAATTGTTGAAAAAGAATGTTGGTTCAAACTGAACCGAATTCACAATTTTTCCAGGTTTCCACACCAAAACCTCTACCATCCCCACCCAGCCCAATGTACATCATTTAACGCTAAATGTTCCATATGTCTCAAGAGAAAACACTTGTCAAATGCAAACATAAAAAGCAAGAAAATGCAAGACAAGATTTATAAAATTCTCGAAAAATGGTTTTTCTCTCTGACTTTTTACATACAATTCACTCCTTTGGTATACTGAGGAAGTTTCTTTCCCACTGTGTTGACTATCACAGGGTTTACCCCAGCTTCCAAAGTGAGTACCATTAACTCTCAGGTCGGAGAGTCATATTTACTCTATTGCTCATTGGCTCAACTATTATTGAAGTAGTTTGTATTAAGTGGTTTACTGAACTGGTTCCATTTCGGAATGATCTGAAGAGTAATTTCTAGAATACTCATATGAGGAGCTGGAGACCCAAATTTAAACTCCTACCTTGATCAGACAGGACATGGGTTTGAACGCTGATCTAACTTTGCTTGTGTGACTAGGTATGAGAGGACTGTGAGGTAGGTTCTCACCCCTTGCATTGGAACTGGTTCACTTTGCATGCAGTGCTTAAGTGGCCATCATCAAGACTGAGAACATCTTTAAAGCCAGGTGATTAGCACACTCCCCTAGCAGATAGGGCATCAGCTTCACAGACTGCTCCTTTGAAGCAAAGTGTATAGAAGAACAACTGAGAACACACTGCAGTAGACTGCACTGCTGCTAAAAGCTTAACAACCAAAACAGGAGGTAGAAGAGAAACACACACTGGTAAGGTCTCCCTCCTTCCCATCACCACCAGTATTCTTCTCAGATTACATTTTCTGGTAGATAAGGATCGATTTACCCCAAATAATTTGTTCAATGCCAAAGTGACCTTTTTTTGTCATTACAAATTTTTCTCTTGTTGGACTAGAAGATGTACACAACTTCTGAGACAGAACAGTTCTTCAAACACCAACCTCTTCTAGGTAAAAATTATTGGATACTATGAGTAGAGTTGATCACACATATATTCATGGTAGAACACATATTTGAAAATGCTTATATACTTGAAGCTTCAAGGCACCGCAGCTCAGAAGATCAGCTGTCCAATTTACAGAAAAGTCCTGGAGAAAATCCTGGCATACAGCAGCCTTCACACTATTCCCATTCATTTCTGCAATCTATGCCCTTTTCTGCATCTTGATACTATTTGCACAAGGGAGCTGCCGGACAAGCCAAAATGGTTTCAAACGTCTGAATTCATGAAGGCTTGAGAAGGAATGTCCTTTCTGTTTGGTAAGAATTATACATCTATACATCTATGGTAAGCATTATACACTGTAATGGCTGTGAGAGCAGTAGGCAAATAAATTGTAAATATGATTATCAGAAGCAATGATTTCTAATATGACACAGAAACAATATTGAACATTTTCAGTTAATACTAGTCACACTTGCTGAATAAGTGGATGAATCAAAGTGGTCTCTGTCACAAAAGACACGGATCCTAACATAAGAAAAAATGCACAATATAAGTATACCTGAGCTCATTTAAATTTTAATTCCAAATGTGCTTTACATATTCTGAGTCCAGGAAGAGATAGAGGAAAATTGATCACCTGCAAAATGCTTACGTCTGTCTTTTCCTATCTTTCTTCTTCCTGATTGAGGAAAATAAAATTGAAAAATATTTAGTTGATTGAGATTTTGGTCACAATTCTAAAATATTTGCAAATTTTAGCAAAAGAAAAACCAGTTAAAAGCCAGTACTAACAGACATATATTTTGTCAACATTTTCTTTGAAGGTAACAAACAACTAGGAGATGACAGCCTACTTTTAGCATCACAGATTGGAAGCACAACAGATAGAAGTTTCATGAAGTAGAAAAGTTTTCTTCACAAAACACCTTTTAAAAAATAGTGAACTGGATTAAAGGAAGAAATTACATTGTTATTCAGGTAGTGGAGATGAGAAAGAAAAATATAAAAAAAAAGAAAAAGTGAAAGTAGTGCCTTTTTTGTTTGAAATTACTAATACATGGAAATATCACTTTTCAAATTGCATGGAATTAAAATTATTTTTAAAATGTTACTGAAGACACTTTAATTTCCTTCATTGTCTTTTCTGTGCAGGCTTAATTGATAATGTCTTGCAGTTATCACTATAGTTGAAGCCTACATCTCTTGCTCTGGGGCAAGTAGCTATTTGCAGAAGCTTATTTGGTTTATTACTAAACATTAACTAAATGAAAAAAGCCTATGGCTTTGAAAGAAGATCTGGCATGCAGATAACATATATGACTGAGTAAATTCCACTAATACTTCTCTAAGCAATTGTTTTCTGCCATGTTTTTGTGACTATTATTGGACTTCTTACTTCACTTTAGCCATTCAAGATTTTCTGGTTAGCTTCTTGACTGAAGATTAATTTTAATTTCCAAACATTGCACATACAGCTGGTGTTTTCACTACTGCTTTACCTACCACAGGGATTCAGCTGTGGCTGAGGGCATGATTTCCAGCAGCCGATACAAGACCAGGAGTGCACAGAACTTCAGCCATTGCCCAGGAGTCACAAACAGCTTCATTCACTGAGCTACATTCAGAATATACTGGGTAAAGACACACAAGCTATTAGGGTAACCAGCAACAGCAATTACACTAGTTACAATACCACACTGGCATAGCCATAATATTTCTTGTTCCATGTTACCTTGTTCAGTTTCATCAGAAGACGCTGCCTCTCACTGAATCTTTGGCACACTGACCTCCTCCCAAGAAATCAAATATATCATGACAATGCCATAAAATGCAGCTGGATCACTCACCGGCAGAGTGATACATTCAGCAAGCATTGCAAGATCTCTAGTTTGCAAAGCATTACTGTGGGAGAGCTTTAGTTGGAGCTTTCAAACATTAGCTAAGGAAAAGGGGTGTTTATATAATTTCAGCACAACTCTTCATTCACTCCATTTGCATTTTTAACAGTTGCATTGCTCTTGTTTAATTAAGGGATCACCAGAAATTTGCAATATTCTTGACATTTTCAAACATTTCACATAATTTTGTGTCAGAACTGTGGTGGGTCACATGACATGCAGCTGTGCTAACACATTCAGGGTTTGGATACTTAAAAGCTCTTGCACTCTGGAGTATTATTTTTCAACTTGTTTACATTTGAGAATTACTGGATTTTGTTGGGTTTTTTAACCACAAGGTTAGAATTTATGGGAAAAAATTAAGCAATAAATAGGTATAGTGTCTTACCTTCATTTTTCATATCCCGTCTGCCAGCAGAAGGATTAGAGAGATAAAGCCAGTTTTCTTCTGTGAAACTGCAACTAGTCCAGTCACAAGCTCACAAACACTCCTTTCTGTGTCAGCTATACTTTGACCACACAAGTGTGGTTTACAGATTATGGGAGTTACAAAAACACATGGCAAAGAGCTCTCAGCAGCCTCACTTATGTA
>NW_010309715.1:24465-30430 GCF_000700745.2 Antrostomus carolinensis
TCCCTGCAGTGCTGAAAATCTTCCAGGGAAAATCTTCCTGGATACCAGTGATCTCATTTAACTCGGGGAAAACTGTACTCTCAGCCAGCTGTTTCATTATGGGAAAGTACCAGTTCACATAAAAATTATGCATGAACACAAAGCCTTACCTCTGAAATACAGAGCTTTACCTGCATAAACTCTGACAATAAAAACAAGTCTGTACCAGCAGATCACAGACACGCTTCATCACTTAATCACACAAACAGATGAATAGACCCCACATTTCTTTCTAAAGGTGCATGACAGCAACTATCAATAAATGAAATGTGCAGTATCTTATTTGAGACTATTCTTTTCTTTTTTAACTCTGCAGCTTTTTAAAAATGCCAACAGCCTCAGTCAGTGGTAAATCTGAGGCATGCCTGATACTGATACTGGATGTTGGTAATGTGATTTTTTTTACAGATAAATTTGCAATTAGACATATAAAGAAGAAGGTGATTACACTATATTTGAAGGAAATATCTGAAATTATATACAACAACACTTCATAAATGGAAAATTTACAATGGAATTTGTTCATACAGATTGTTGAAAGTGATCTAATAAAAACAAGATGTGTCAGTCAGTTGGCTGCAGATTGTTTAATGGACAGTTCTTCAAAATCAGTGCTGTGAAGTTTGGAGAAACAATCACAAATTCATAGTTGGAGAACTAGGAAGGGTAAGCATGGTATATGCAACGTTACAGCAAAAGTGCTGAGCACAGACTGTAAAGGAATACATTCCACCTGTCCTTTAGCTGCTGCTACAGACACACTTCAGCATATGAGAATTCCCATTCAAATGCCATCCTCAATCTATTTGCAGAGAATTAAAAAAAAAAAAAAAAAGACTTTGGAATGCCAAAACCATTCAGATCACTACCTCAGGTCTTCTCTGAGCTTAAGGGGAGTGACACAAGTTGTTGGTCTTAAGACTGTCTTAACAGACAATAAGAACCACACTTCTGTTATAGAATAAATGACTCACATTAGTTAATTTATTGATGAACTCTTAGAAGTAAATAAGAGGAGATCAACACAATACTAGAGCACAATTCTGACTACACCTAACTACCTGCAGATACTTAAGCTACCTTGATTCTGCTTGAGATACCATGGCAAGATAATCATTGCATCTTCATTAACTTGCCTCAGGAAAGAAAAAAAAAAAAAATTAAAATGCAATCATTTGTCAAGCAGACCAAGCCTACAGAAAAAGCTGTGAGATGGTCTGCTTGAGTAACTTGATGATGACTTTCTCTTGCCCTTGAGGTATTGATCTGGCATAAAGTCTCCATTGCCAGAGAGAGCTACAGTTCTGCAACAGCCGATAAAAGCTTGGACATTCTGTTCTATGGGGAGGAAATTCCCACATTTCCAAACAAGTCTTCATTCTAAACAGGAGTCAAAACATGGCATCTCAAAGTTACCTGCAAGAAGGAAATTTCAGCAAATTCAGTTTTAGAAAAATAAGTTCATTTTGTTGTTTATTATTTTCCCCAAATAAAAACAAACAAGCTGCTCCAGGGAATCCTGAGATTGCCTCAAGGTGTATAAGTGCTTAAGGAGCACCTCTTGGAAGTAGGAAGTCCTAATACATCCTCAGACATAGAACTCTTTCTGCTACAAACCCATCTGGTTTCACACTTAGTCAGCTTTTATGCACTACATATTCCACATGTGGGTTGGGTTTTGCTCATATATATGAAACAGAATCTGCATTTGGGCTCAAATACCAGTACCAGTACCCTAATTAACAACTGGAAAAGAGCCAGGAGCTGCCAAAGGACCTGTCCCAGGACCTGGAGTTATCAGCAGGAGCAAGGAACCAAGACATAAAGGAAGCAAGGACCAGAGAAGCATGAGCAGGAAGAGTCTGGTGAACTTAGAAGGTGGCCAAATCAATTGTATCATTATCTAGAATGACTAGCTTCTGTTCAGAAAAAAAACAAAACACTTGTCACAGTAAAGACTGATGGAAGACACATTAAATATTTGCTTCCCTAGTATTCTGCATTCGCCATTGAACAGGGAGAGGGAAACAGTATGACCGCAAATGGACAACAGGACCACAGCTGGGAAGCAATGATGGAAGCAGCTGTAAACAGAAGGGATGTGTCCAAAAGGAAGGGTTTTTTTGTTCAAAAATGGGTCATTTTCAGAAAGCATTTGAAAACCTTGGAGCACACTGAAATTATTTAACCCGTCTCAGAAATATCTAATGGTCTCTATAAAAAAGTGGGCTTCCTGGGGTTATAGCAGGCCACATAATATCAGTCCCCTCCACTTTGAATGAGACAAGTTACAGAAAAAAGCCTGGATGATGCAAATGTCAGAAATGTACTCTCTGGATGCCAAGTGCCAAAATAAGTGACAGGGTAAATGTCCAAACACATCTTTTTCTATCCTATATTAAATCTGTATTCAACATTTTTTTCTATGCTACCCACTAGCCAACTGGAAGTCAACTCAGTGTCAATACAGGTGAAAAGGTTTGGAACAACCATCTATCTAGAGACTGCAAGAATAGTCATAGCTTGTAAAGTCAGTGTACAATTTGCTTTGCTTTCAGGAATACAGCCTACTGGAATCAGTCATCAGAAACAAATTAGTCTGCGTTTTGCAAGCTGTTATCTTGACTAAAGATTAAAAGTGTTTACAATGTAGTCACGTCTGCCAATCAATATTCTCCTCTGTGATTCACCCTCACAGAATTGCATAATTCTCACCTAGATTCACCATCTCCTCGAAAGCAAGGATTCCTTTTTTACCTGGAAGGCAAAGCTATTAGTGTAGCATCCACAATGGGGGAATAAAGGCAAGCCAGAGACCATAAAGCACTATCTCATATTAACAGACAGTCTACACTAGTTCAGAGGCCAAGTACTGAGCATTTCCCTTGTATTAAATAAATCAAATATTCACAAGTCGCAACAGCTGCAGAGGAAATCAGCCAACACACTGGTAAACACGCAATTGGCATTGCATATTGCCTCAACATAACAGCTACACTGCAGCTTCCTGCCCTCGTACCCACAGTGTGTGCCTCCAGGAGGCACTATGGAACTACAGTCCAGGGCACCTAGGGCATTGAGAAAAGTGGCCCCAGCCACAAATCCTCATTTCACATGTTGTTGTTCATCTGCTCTTTATGCAGAGATGATTTATTTCTGTGGTAGGGAGCTACTCAAAGGAAAGCCTCAAAACATACTAACAAGGATAAGTGTGACATATGTGTTATGTCAGCCACTACCCATTAGAAGGCCTATTTCCTAGAACTGACATAGATGGCAAATATTTTCTGTAAAACAGTCAAAGTGCTGACACCTCCGATATCATGGAGGTCATTGTGAACTAGGAAATGCAACTTCCACAGATATTCTTGTTTAGTCTAATTTTTCAGAACACTCTTCATGAAACATGTCATGCCATGTCAGGATACATCATGTCACATGTATGATACACATTGTCATGTGATATACATCCTCCATCTCAGTACTCTGGGCCAAGCTTTTCTTCAAAGTCTTGATTCTTCATGACATCCAGCCAATACAGCCTTAAAAAGGATCCCCATGGACAGTAATTCTCTCTCCACAGTCAATCAGAAGTGCTCACTCTCTGCAAACCAGCATTCTGGTGAGGGGTGGAATGAGACCTCTTCCCCTCAGATAGTATGGGTGGTAAAGCTCCATCTTTGTTCATTTGAACTGATCTGGTGCAGAACTGGAGTAATATAGTGGTGAGTCAAGCTCACTATGCTTGCCCATGGAGTATTTCATTGTGTTCTTTTTGTTTGTGGTTCATGCACATAATCTAAAAGGTCATTCTACACTGAAAGCAGTTGTTTTGCCCTTGCTAATGGAAAAACAATTCCCCATCACACAATCCATGACAATAAAAATAAGAACAACAAAACCCCACCCATATGAAAGAACCAGCCAGCAAGAACATCTCATTGCACAACATCTCCCCATCTCATAGAGGCCAATTCTTCCCAATTCTCCCTAGATATCTGTTCAAGAAGCTGGGCTATAAAGCATGCCCTGAAGGTGAACAGCTCCAAGAGTTCTTAGTCCTTTGCTTCATCCAAGCAATTACTGTGACTTGTGCTTATTTCACAAGTGACTTTCATTTAAGGTCAATATGACAATGAGGTTGTCATGACTGGACAGTAAATGATACATAGAAAACAGATGTTAACAGGTGTCTGCATACTACTCCCAGTTGCCACTGGACTTAACATGTTTACTGCACGATATAACAAAACTGGACTCTGAGCTAATTAATTTGTCGTTACAAGTTCCTCTTCTGAGTTCTTCTATTGGAATTCTACTTTCATTGCAACTGGTGGCAGTCAATAAAACTTCATGAAAAGGTCAAATATGCAAAAAACATATAATTTAATTGCAAAATAGAAATCTCTCAACTGAAAAAAAAACCAACGTTTCTCAGTAGCTTTTAACAGATACTTGTTTTTGACAGATGTCTTGTGATTTTTTTTTTTCTGTTTTGCTTTGGTTTTTAATTAAAAGCTAGTCCACAATCTTTCAAAAGAGAAAAGACATTATTATCTGGAGATGAGATGTGACATAAAAAAGTCCAATTTTTTACCAGCTTAGGAGCAAAATTTCAGTATGTTTTCACTTCTTCCCCCAAAATCTTCCATTTATGACATGGAACTCACAGACAGCACTAGCAGGAAAGCTTAAATCTTCTTTGGTGAAACACTTCAGATCTTTATCAAAACACCATCAAAGTCAGCACTACCTCCTGTGAGGGAGCTCACAAGAGAGAATCCAGGGTCAAGTCCAAACACAGCATGGAGAATACTGTATACCAGAGGTATGAATTACTTCTTGTTCACACAAAATTCTGTAGACCCTTCATGGCATGTCTCTCTCCTTTTTCTCTATTGGGGAATGCTTTGCCATGACACAAATCAAGCTCCTGAACTCTTCATTGCAAATAAAAAATAAAGACAGCTTAAGGCATATAATTTTGGTTATGATTTTCAATATTCATTAAGAGAACAGCCAATTCTGGCAAAGAAAAAAATGCCCTGAGCTACGATAATGAATACAGGGTTTGTTACAGCAATAAGACTGATGGTCTCATCCATAATGATCTGACAGTGGCTGCCTTTATATGGTACCTTGTTTTGATTTTCATATCAATAATTATATTATGTGCCTCAAAACATCTGGCTGGCTGGCTGACTTGATGCATGTTAAAATCATCCTGTCTGTGGATATGCATTGGAATAGGAGGTATTACAGGATCACATAACAGATGTGGAGAGCAGTAATGATTCTTCAAAATTTTGTTCTACACCAGGGCCAAGGAGCACTCACTGTGGTCCCTTCTGCCCCTAAAAGTTATGACTTGAATACGTGAACTGAGCCTCGCAATGCCAAATGAATGCACTAGCGCAAAGAACTCCTCTTTGTACTTTTCTCCAACAGCTTTCCCAAGGCAGAGAGTTAACACCCGAGTTAGCACTCACTGCACAGTGTCACCTTGTCACTTAATACAAAGTAAAGAAATAATTTCTGCTGCATATTATCCTGGAAATTCCTGGCTAGTAAGGCCATGCTGAGTTTTAACTTTCAAATAAATTGCACTTGTCTTTTGGCTGTAAGGGTGCGCATGGCTGCCCATTCACAGGACTGTTGCATTTACTACTTCATGTGGGGCATGAAGTACATATCAACTAGCCTTTAACTAGGTCAGCCAGCCTAAAACACTACCATGGATTCGGGCAGCTTTTTCATCTCTTCATATTGAAGGGATTCAAATAGCTTGGGGGACTAACAGATATTTCACTGATTTTATTTGAAATTATGATAAACTATATCTTCATATAGTTATAGAATTTTACTGTGAGTTAATGTGCAAGGTAACTTTAAAGCAAACATCAAGGATAAGGGAGTCATTAGGGAC
>NW_010309716.1:0-4238 GCF_000700745.2 Antrostomus carolinensis
ACCATTCTATGATTCTGTGATTCTATGAGTCATTCTATGCCCAGCTGGCTTAGTCTGTATAAGTTTCTGAACATTCAGTGACAAGTGCAGTATTAAGGAGAAGATACTACTGATAGTCCTAGTCTTTAAATTTTCAGAACAATTTAAAGAAAAGTTGACAAATGTAACAAACTTTGGATCAAAGGATTAAATCAGATTAAAACTAAATCATATTTAATATAGCTATAGAAGATATTTCCCTGAGACACTAAAATTAAAAAAGAAAAAAGCACAAAATTTTTTCACTCATCCTTTCTGCCATCGGTATAGGTCATATCTGTGAGATTTGTATGTTTTATCTAACTGAATTTAAAAAATTGTGTATTTTTAATATTCCTATTTAAAACAGATTCATGACTATAAAGATCTGAATTACTTTTCAGTAATACAGTAAACCAGTTCAAGCCCCATATATGTCTTTTAGAACCCAATTCATAGTTTTAATACACTGGGTAATGATTTCCACTGTGTGTCCTAATTGAGGTTTAGAAAATCCTTTCAAGTTCTCGTGTGTGGCATCTGGATGAAAGAAGATATTCAACTGATGCTGTGTGGATTGTCCTGATTTACAGTTTACTATAAGTTTAAAAATCCCTCGCATTCACAATGAAATTCAATATTATTGGGAAAGAAAAATCAAGAGTGGTGTTCACTTGAGGTACACTTGAACAGCCCTACCTGTCTTAAAAAGTCCCTGTACCCTTGTATGCAGGTAAGCATATATGTTCTCTCTAAATAACATTTCTTTAACATTTGTACTAAAGTATCAAATTCATATAGGGGTGAAAAAGATCATCTAGGATAAAGAAATAGGATAAGTATGTATTTATTAAACATTGGTCCAGGAAATCCTGTTGTCACAAAGGAGATTAACGTAGTTGCTTTTATGACTAAATTGAAACATCCTTCCTCAAATGACCATGCCACAATTTTTTGTGAACTCATATCATTGCCAGTGTAGAATCATCTTGGAATTAGTAAAATATTATGCACTCCTTGCTTCCTTATACTGTTATCACGAGATATGTATACATGTTATTATGCTGTGCTTTAGATTTTCAGGGCTTGGTCCTCTAAATTCTTCAGTGTTCCAGGAAGAAAAATCCTTAGATATGTACATACAGTTTTTTATGTAGCTCTAGATATGTATTTAAATCATATACAGAATCTTTGAGTCTCTTTTTGTCTTTCTGTTAAGTGATAAAAAACTTATCACAAAAAGTAAGAGGCTGTGCAGGTCAGATGAGATCCTGGGGCAGAACTGTTATAACATATCATACTTTTTTACAGAGACAAAAACAAGCCTGAAGAACATGCAGGACTTCTTTCAGTAATATCAGCACAAAAGCTGATGAAATGTTATGTCTTTACCTCCAGTCAGTGCGTAGTTTGGGCCAAGAAGCTCCCTAGAGAATTGCACAACTACTTCAGAAATTTGTCTGTTTACAAAAATTTTGTATGGCCAACTAGTATTGGAACATGTCTATCTAGTAATTAAAACTTGCTTCTAGGTAAGTAAAAAAAGTCTTTCAAGGCACTGATTGTTGCAAATGCACTATAGCAATGTCATTCTTCAGAATAAGATAATGTAATTAGTGTTATTACTTTATTGTTTAACAAAGAATCATATTTTTCAATGGAACCTTTAAGGGAGGGTCTCGTCTTGCTTCTCATACCTCTTATAACATGGTCTACTAGAAAAGCACAAGGACTAAGGATCTTTTGACCTGACTATTGCAGTTCCTAGGAGATGGATAATGTCCTACGGCCAATGACTAGACTAGGTGTTCTGCAAAAACAGTGGAAATAGGTTGTCTAGTGCTGTAGTGGTTAATTGAAGTGCTTATGTGCTTGTGTGTGTATGTGTATAAAAGGTCTTGGAAGGGGATAAGAGATATTAAATATGTATAAAAAGACAAGCAGGGAGACAGTAAGGAAGTGTTTGTTGGTCTGGCCAATGACCAGTTATGGGGAGCATGAACTTATACCAAGCTAATAATTTTCAGATATCTTTTATACCTGAAAAAGAAAGGTTTAAAGAGGAATTTGAAGGGGAAATTGGGTCAGTTTTATGAATGCTTACAGGAAATTACTCCCAAGAGTAACAAACAGAATGTATATGTTTAAAAAATCCACCAAGACTGAGGGAAACAAAGTTTAATGGCCAGCTGAAGGAAGATATTGACTTGCTAAAATTGAAAAAAGACAGCAGCAAGTGTAAAAAGTTGTGTATAATTTTAATTACAAAGGCCAGCAAAATATATTGAAGGCTGTAAAAAGGGTGAGAACAATGATTGGATCCAGTGAGAAGAGTGATATAAGTAGGCAGCAGGTTAGCAAAATAATATTTTACCAAAGCAATCTGCCCTAATAATAGGAAGATAGCAGATTCTGAAATAGCAAAATGCTAGCAAAACACTGAAGTATGTACTTATGATATATGCAGTTCTTTTCAGAATGATGTATTACAGTGCAAGAGCAAGGAGGCTCACTCAAGATTTCTGCGTGCAGTACATTGGCTGTGCCATCTGCTCACCTTCTGTACGGTGCTGTATCCCACAAAGATCAATTTTCAGTGAAGTGTAAGTGTCACTGTTGGAACGTACACAAGCACCAGAGCATAGCGCAATTTCATATCTGGATTTATGTGCAAAACCTGCTCCAAAAGCCCAGTCTCTGTTCCAGTAAATATTTGATACATTTAAGCAGGGACTTTTAAGAAGGGACTGGAACCAGGTCTTCCTAATATATATTCTTTTTTTCCCACAAGTCTTATTTCAAAATACCCCCTTCACACATATGAACACTGTCCAAACCATCTGAGAGGATCTAAATCTAGACCAGAAACCCAAGACAGTATTTCTGAAACTGGAGGAAGACTCACCCAATAACGCAGTAGCTTCAGGCCCCTTCGTACCTTCTCAAATCCTATATTTTGTAAACAGAAAGGCAACAGAAAGGACGGTTTGCAAAGACAGTTTGATTGGAAGGTGATAAGTTGGAAAACAGCAGTATGGCATTAAGAAGATGTTAGGGAGAATGATAAGAAGATGATTATGGACTTACAGGGAATATGAATACTGTGTGAAAATTTAAGATAGTTGGCTGGGAACGTGATTAGTAACTAAGAAAGGACAGCAGCTGGCTAATCAGGGATGAGAGAGAATCAGCCTGGGAACTGCTTGTACAATTAGTCTTAATAATGTCTTGAATCACATCACAATCAAGAGATGATGAAAGACAGCATCAAAAATGCTGCCAGGCTGCCAAAGCTAGATGCCTTTTGTCTGTGCTCCAGTTTCTTTGGTCTCATGGATGAGTTAGGGAGAGTAAGGAGACCTCAGGTAGTTCCTCTGCTTAAGTTAAGAAGGACCTGTGAGTACTGGTGGATGACCAGTTGGCCACGAGCCAACAATGTGCCCTTCTGGCCAAGAAGGCCAATGGTATCCTGGGATACATTAGGAAGAGTGTGACCAACAGGTCAAGGGAGGTGATCCTCTCCCTCTACTCTGCCCTGATGAGGTTACATCTGCAGTATTCTGTCCAGTTCTGGGCTCCCCAGTTCAAGAGAGATGTGGAACTTCTGGAGAACTTGCAGTTGCCACTTTGGAGCCAACTATTTGCTAAAATGCCCAGAACTTGGAGGAAGTTAACTGCAGATTGACCAGACTGTTGACAGTCAGCTGACAGTTACAGATATCTTTAGTTACTGTAAATACTATGTTTGAGATGACACACAATCTTTTTTAGGTTTTGGCTTTGTATATCATTCCACATTTGTCTTATGTCAGGCAGATGACAGATATGGATTTGAAACATGAAACAGTTAACAGTTTTACTTTCTGCAAATTATCCTGAACAATTTCCTTTCACTGGCATTAACAAGAGAGAAGTCAAGTTTCAAGTCATTTTCTCCTCAATGTTTACTATAATGAGAGGTAATTATATCCCCTTCCTCCTTTCAAGGGGGAAAGGGGTATAACTGGGCCTGCTAGTAGTAACTCTGGGAGGTACATGCCTGAAGAGCACCACAATGGGATTTCAGCTGCTCCAGCCAGCAAGTCAAAGTCAACTTCACTGGGGACCCAATTTAAATGTCTCTATGATAATGCACGTAGCATGGGGAATAAACAAGAGGAGTTGGAGATGTATGTGCTTGATTTCAGGAGAGTCTCACCTCAGTGCCAGGCAAGATCATG
>NW_010309717.1:0-1163 GCF_000700745.2 Antrostomus carolinensis
GGGTCAGTGAGGGGAAGGGGGGTCAGTGCGGAGGGAGGTTGGGAAAGGGGCTGGAAACATCAGTTACGGGGCAAAACTCTTGAGGAAAGGGTAGGAAAGGGCTCATCTGATTATATAGTTTTAGCTGAGCTTCAAGCAAACAGCGACCAAATGTGCTTTTTTTTGTTTTTTTTCAGGCTGGCTTTGGATAAATTATTTATCCAAGGTGATTGTTCCCCTGTGAAATGGGAATATTGCTTCACGGGACCTCCCAATAACTGTAAAACACCAAGAAACCCTATTTTCAGCCTCAGAAAAGGTGGGGTGCTGCAGCTCATTAGGATCTAATTAAGCACTGTCTCCCAACTCTTGATTTTCAGCACATTTTTTGGGGTTTATTCCACACTTATTTGTGTCCTTTATGTTATGATTCTGAGGAAATTAGTTAATTTTAGTGGGATAAATTTTAAACCTGTCTCAGGATGAGCATTAGGCCATTGCTGCATCCTTAATTATTTTAATGCTTGAATTATACTGGTGAAAAATCTCTATTAATTGTTGTTACAGTCTTGGTCCAGCCACCTGGATCCTACTGAAGTAATTTGGGAGAATCATGAGGAAAGGAAAAGGAAAAAAAAAAAATCATCTGGAAGTAAATAAAGTATTTTATTTTAAATCTGAAAGGTGTCACAGCAGCAACTTCTGCTGCAGTCTAGTGGTTAAAGCAGAAATCAGCTGCAGGGAGAGGAACAAACCTTGAAGTGTTCCATCTCGGGGTGTTATGACATCAAAATGGGATGTAATTCTCTTAGTCATCAGTATATTTCAAGCAAAAACTATAAATAGCAGCATTTGGGGGGGTTTTATTTGTTATGCTGCTCTGCCACGTTCCTCTCCAGAGTGAATTGATGTCCGTGTGGGGATTGTAGTAATTAATTAGCACGCTGAGTGATTCGACTGACGCTTTATTTTTAGGGGTTTTACTCAACTTTGAGCAGTTTGGGATCGTTGGAAGGTTTGTTTCTGTGTTACAGACCCCGGCAGCGAAATTCCTCGTGGCTTCTCATTTCCATCAGCCACCCTCAATGCTTTTTTTTTGTCTTCTTTCTGAGGATCACTTATTTAATTGTAAAGTTGCCATTGTGATAGATTAAAAACAAATAATATAAAATATTATATTATAT
>NW_010309718.1:0-3262 GCF_000700745.2 Antrostomus carolinensis
CCTTCTTGGCCACCTGGGTACTCTGCTGGCTTTCATTTGGAAAGCAAGAGCTCAAAATTCCCACAATAATGCTATTTACTGCCATACTGCACAACAGAGAGGCACATGGCCATGAAATCCCTAGAAAATCTGGTGGGTTTGCCAGCCAAGAGCATCTTCAACCATTCTCACAGCAACCTGCTGCTATTCCAGCACTCGCAAAACCACCCTCTGTGTTGCCATCATCAGCATTTTCCTCCCAGGGAGAATCAGGTGTTTCAAGGTCACTCTGCACCGTTCTACCAATCTCACCATGGCAAAGAGGTCAGGGAGTACAGATGATACGTTTAATAGCTTCTGTTTTCATCCCACTTTCCATGGTACAGATGAATTGATATTAAAGAGCTGTCTTGCTTCAAGGAAAAAAAAAAAAATCAAATGACTGACACAGTTAATTTGAAATGGGAAACTGTTTTTTCCAAGGAAGAGATGAGCTTTGCCCTTCTGTGTGAGATACATGAAAATATGGAAAGTGATTTCCTGGCTGCTGATCAGAGATAAAGGCAGAGCCTGAAAAGCCCGGTCAGGTCTGAGAAAGGATGCTCAGAGAAACTGCAGCAGGTAAAATGTATCAGCACAGCCTCTCCTGTCTGAGTCACAACCTGCAACACTGATGCTCATAAAGCTGCAAAATCCCTCTTTGCTCCTGAAAAATACACCTTGATCTGAGAAGCTGCCCAGCTTCGAAGAACACTGAATGATCGTCAACGGCCTGAGAAAGATCAGAAAGCACAAATGCTGCTACAGTCTTAAAAATTATTAAGTCAACAAGCTAGAAACCAAATATTTTCTAACACTGCACCTCTCCAGTTGGTCACCAGTATCTCCATCAGGCTCCTGATCTTCAGAAAATCACAGAATTGCACTGATTAGAAAAGACCTTTAAGATCATCGAGTCCAACCATGAACCCAACACTGACCAGTCCCCTATGACTAACCCATGTCCCTCAGCACTGTGTCTACACGACTCTTCAATCCCTCCAGGGATGGGGACTCCACCACTGCCCTGGACAACCCCTTCCAATGCCTGACAACCCTTGCAGCAAAGAAATTCTTCCTCACATCCAATCTCAACTGCCCTGGGCACAACTTGAGGTCATTTCCTCTTGGCCTGTCACTTGGTCCTTGGTTGAACAGACCCACCCCCACCTCTCTCCACAACCCCAGTTCCCTCAGCCGGGAACTCAGCACACTTGTGCTCCAGACCCTTCCCCAGCTCCGTTGCCCTTCTCTGGACACGCTCCAGCCCCTCCATGTCCTTCTTGGAGTCAGTAGCCCAACACTGAATCCAGTACTCAAGGTGCAGCCTCACCAGTTCCCAGTACAGGGTTAGACACAGTGTCCCAGCTTCTGCTCCTCTGCTGTTGACCAAAAATGAACACCACCAAAGTCACATCTTTCAGGGCTGGCTGGTGTCTCTGCCATTATCTGGCTGGAGGTGGCACCACCAACCTTGAAACACGCACCCTCCTCGACTTAAATAAGCTGAGTCACACCTGGAGCTCCTCCCTGTCGTCTAGTTATTCCTTTAAAGTTTTGCTTGACAAACCAGATGTACTGCTGGAGAAGGAGAGGAATTTCAAACACATTTCAATTAAAAACACACTTCAGTTCCCCTTTATGGAAAAGACTTTGTCTCACCTTACAGATACACAAGTTATTATTCTAAGCAAATAAATTTCATCCAGGAAGGATTCATTTGACAAGACAGCAAATTACCCAAACTCAACACTCGGACAACAGAAACAATGAAGGAAAAGCTGATTTCCCTTCTCCAAGCCCATTTCCTCACATCAGAAGCAGTGAAAAAAGCCTTCAGCTGGTTCTCAAAAGACACCAGCATTTCACCAGTTTCACAAACACCGGTTAGAGACACTGCCTTGTAATAACGTCCACCTTTAGACACACCAGACACTTCACCTGATGATCTTGCTTCTAAGTTTCTCCAGATATTAAATTCAAACCGAAAATACCCCAAATTTAGATTCCTGTCTATCCTCCTTTACCTTTATTTCCAGCACCATCTGAAAGACCACAAAATAGCATCACCTCAGTTTTCTCTCTGTTGAACCAAATATCCAAGTTGCAGTGTAAATGTAAATATCATTGTGTACCTGATGACTTCAAATTCTTCCCCCTATTGAAATTTACTGGGCAAAACAAAGAATAAAAGGTATTATTATTATCATTACACGGCAGAAGCGCCTTCTTCACACAAGCAGTATTTGCCAAGTGCAGATTTCTGTGGCTTAGTTCTACTACCTCTATATCACCATTAATCTCGGCCTCCATAACAAAACAACTCCAGTCTTATCATAGAATCACGGAATGCTGTGAGTTGGAAGGGACCCACAAGGATCTTCCAGTCCAACTCCTGTCCCTGCACAGGACAATCCCAACATTCAGACCATGTCCCTGAGGACCTTGGCCAAATGCTGCTGGAATCTTGTCAGGCTTGGTGCCATGAGCACCTCCCTGGGGAGCCTGTTCCAGTGCTCCACCACCCTCTGCCTCAAGAACCTTCTCCTCATGGCCAACCTCACCCTCCCCTGACACATCTTCCTGCCATTTCCTCTGCTCCTGGCATTCGTTGGTGGCCAGAGAGAAGAGATCAGCGCCTGCCCCTCCTCTTCCCCTTGGAAGGAAGTTCTAGACCATGATGAGATCTCCTCTCAGTCTCCTCTTCTCCAGGCTGAACAACCCAAGTGACTTCAGCCTCTCCTCATACCCTTCCCCTCTAAACCCTTCCCCAATTTTATGGCCCTAATCTTGATTATGAGTCTTTTATTTTTTTTTTAATTCAAAACTCTATCCCCTCTAATATATGCATAAATGTTACCATGACATAGGCCACTTCATTACATCCCCTTGAAGCCCACCTTTACCCAACACCCATACCTGAGACAACGGCCACGCAGATGGTCTACGCTCCAACAGTTGTCTATTAAGCTGATCTAAGAGTTGCACTGTGCTTTCCCCATCTGTTCACAAATCCATTTATTGGTCTAGTTCTTTGAAATAAAGATAATTTAGCTGCAAGTGTCTGTAGTGTCTCGAAAAACTCAACTCTCATCCTTCACTGATGGTCCTGAAATGGTCCTGGAGTTTATAGCAATACGTTGTCTGCTTCATGCCAGGCAGGAGGAGACAACAGTGCAGAGCAGAAGCAAATAAACTCACACGTCATAAACCACAGAATCACAGAATTGTTAAGGTTGGAAAA
>NW_010309719.1:0-559 GCF_000700745.2 Antrostomus carolinensis
TTTACCTTACTATTTTACCTTACTATTTTACTTTACTTCCTGGTAGGGGAAGCTGCAGGTTCTGAGGGTGCAGTCGGAGGCAGTCTGGTGCACGTGAGGGTGTGAAGAGCTGTCCAGCCGTGCTCAGAGTCAGTGTGACAGTCACATTAATCAGAGTGTTTTTCAGATGCTGAGGTCGAGCTGACACTTTGCAGTGACAGGATCTCATAGTCCCACCTACGAACCGCGACTTTAGCCCCAGGACTGACCTGCAAAGCCACCAGGAATGTAGAAATGTGACTTTAGTCAAAGCCATTCTCTCCTCTACCAGGAAGGAGAGAGGTGAGAGCAGAGCAGAGCCTTCCTCATGGCTACGTGTGTCTTGTCCATCTCTTATGCCCCACGGTCCTCGTTGTGGGTCCAGCACTGTGGTTCTGACTTGCAGGTGGCTTCGTAGTCGCTGCGCCGAGCACTAAATCATAGAATAATCTGGTTGGAAAAGACCATTGCAATCATCTAGTCCAACCATAAACCTGACATTGCCACCTTCACCACTAAACCGTGTCCCTCAGCACCACAT
>NW_010309720.1:0-1315 GCF_000700745.2 Antrostomus carolinensis
TCCTTCTATGATTCTAGGTGGTATGAAGCAGTATATAAGCAGTATAAGGAGTAAAATATTTCAGATGAAAAAGGCTTACTCACCAGCGAGGTCTCGGCAAGCGGCAACTGCTAGGTGTTTAAATGCTTTATGAGCAAAAAATATTTGTGGTCTCAAGGGGCTCTGCGACACAGCATGAAAGCCTGTGCTGCTCCAGGCTCTGCAGCCTCCTCTCTTGCCTCCCTTTCCTTGAGGAACCAGGTAAGTCTGAGTCTTCTCCAACTCTCCCTTTGGGCTGAACTGCTGTCTTGGTAGCTACTGAGATTGATACTTGGGCTGCCTAAGCTTAGCCCTTCAATGGAAATGTTCAAGGGCTGTGACCTCTTTCCCCTTTGATGGGACTGGCTGGGGATGGCTGGCAAAAGGTAAGTTCTTTCAAGCAGAAGGGGATCAATGAGACTCAGCTGGAGGGAAGTCTTTCCACTAGAATCTCCACCATTAGCAGGTGGTCAAGGACATCCAGTGCCATCTTCAATGCAGCAATGTTTGTTTGGAGATGAGGTATGATACGTCATTCCATAGGTGCTTAGAACCCACTGTGCTTGGTCCTATTTGAAAAGTGGTTCAGCCTTCCTGTGCTGTGCAACTCGGAGGGCACAATGAGGGCTGTGGGAGGTACAGTGTGTGTTTTGAAAGGTGATTTCTGAAGCACCTGTTCAACCCAGGTTGTTTCTACTGGGATAACTGCAACAATCTTCATCTGTGTTATTGCACCAGGAACTGCAGGAGGAGGTCCTGGTAGAATCAGCAGCCAATTAGGCACATCTTTGCTCCTAGTTCTTCAAATCTCAGCTTAATGTGAGATTTCAGTTCCAGGAGGCATTCAGGGCAAGCAGTGAATACTCAATGCTTCCTGACCATACCTGCAAAATCCAGTGGATACACTGGCAGAAGGGATGAGATCAGCTCTCAAGTGTTTTCAGTGTCAGAACTCAAGGCAAAATTTTCAGTGTCAGAACTCAACTTGAGAGATTGTGGTGGGTTGACCTTGGCTGGATACCAGATGCCCACCAAAGCCCACTCTATCACTCCACCCCCTCAACTGGACAGGTGAGAGAAAAATATAACAAAAGGCTTGAGGGTTGAGATAAGGACAGAGAGAGATCACTCACCAATTACTGGCACAGGTAAAACAGACTCAACTTGGGGGAAAAAAAGAATTTTAATTTATTACCAATCAGATCAGAGAATAATAAGAAATAAAACCAAATCTTAAAACAGCTCCCTCCAACCCTCCCAGCTTCTCAGGCTTAACTTCTCTCCCGATTTTCACCTC